>NC_090760.1:31487826-31502826 GCF_036898095.1 Palaemon carinicauda | reverse complement strand
TCCGAGCCAAATTACACATCATCACCCGATATTGTTCTGTGTTGTATAATGGCAGGGTGTGGGGGCCCATGACAATGGTATACGGCAACACAGGGTCCTGCGCAAATAGCATAAAAAACGGCGTATCGCTAATAGAGCCATTATGTGCCGTATTTAGGGCGAACTCCGCCCACGGCAATATTTCCACCCACTGGCTTGGATTGTCCCCCACAAGATACCTTAAAATATTTGTCACCTCTCGGTTATGGGACTCGACGAGTCCATTTGCTGATGGCCGATAAGAGGCAATCGTGAAATGATTTATGTTCATGATCTGGGTTACCCCCTTACACACTTCATTCACAAACTCTCAACCATTGTCACTTATCAATGTATGTGGACATCCGTACCTCACTATGAAGGAGCACAACGCCTTCGCAACCGACACTGCGGTTTTGTCCACCATTGCATACGTGTGTGTGAAGCGTGTGAATGCATCTACAAACACACACACGTACTTAAACTGCCCGTCACCAGGGGGGAATGGACCCAAAACGTCCATATGCACTCTATTAAACTTAACAGGCACTATTGACCATGTTCTGGCCTTCTGGATCACATGGTTGTGGTTCCGCATAGTGTTACACACATGACACTTATTAATAAACCTAACAATGTCTTTTTTCATCCCTAGCCAAAAAAATGACTCTCTGGCCCTTCTCAAGGACCTCTCTGTACCTACATGTCCTGCGTAAGGACTTACATGAATTACATGAATGGCTTTCTCTATCAAAGAGGAAGGGAGAACAACGCGAGATCGGATATCTCCCGGTCTCTTCTCATACTTATAAAATAGGATATCGTCTTCGATGAAGAACTCATCTCTTCGCATGCGCAAGAAATCCGGGAGTTTGCTACTCGCACCTCTTGACCTGTTCGATCCAAGGTTCAGATTTTTGTCCAGCAACAAGCTCACCCACACTCCAGCCACACAAATCGATCACACACTCATTCACGGGGCATTCTCTCTGAGTTTCCCCCGTGGTACTCCCAACATCCACATTCTCCGGACAGCTCTCGTCCTCTCTCTCTCTCACACTAGAGTTGCCAAGTTCTTCCTGTTTTCTATGCGCTCCTCCCACAGGTGTATTTGACCCCGAACTCTCCTGTTGTTTTCCCTTCCGCCTTGCCGACCTAGTTGTTACAGCCGCTATGGCGGTCCTGGAGAGAGTGTCTGCTACTTTATTTGACTTCCCCCAATATGCTCAAAATTTACAATATCAAACTCTAACAACTGCTCAATCCACCAAGCTTGCCGAGTATTTAATTTCCCTTTTTTAAACAAGTCTCGCAACGGCCGATGATCTGTATTTATTTTGATTTTATGCCCAAGCAAGAAGTAGCGGTGTCTCTCCAGCATCCATAGAATTGCCAATGCCTCTCTATCGAAGGTACTGTACCTAACCTCTGGTCCCTCTAAAGCCCGTGAAGCGAAACAAATAGGCCTCTCATTCCCTTCATCATCAACCTGAGAAATGACTCCGCCGATCGCGATCTGACTCGCGTCGGTCGTTACCAAAAACGGCCGATCCAACCTTGGATAAGCCAGAAGTTCGTCGCTCGTGAGTGCATTCTTTAATGTCTTAAAAGCAGTTTTTTCTCTTTCTCCCCACTGAAATTCGGGCCGCTTCCTCAAAGAATCTAGCGGTCGTGCTATGTGACCGAAGTTCTGTATAAACTTACGGTAATAGCCAGCGAGCCCGAGAAAACTGGCTACTTCCTTAGCGTTTTTTGGCTCTGGGAATTCCCTGATTGCAGCTACTTTATCGGCACAAGGCCTTAGGCTTTCGGGTGTTACTATGTGCCCCAAAAATTCTACTTCTTGTTGGAAAAATTTACATTTGTCTAAATTAATCTTCATCCCCTGACGTCTCGAGGCTTCTAACACTTGCATAAGATTTTTTTCATGCTCGTCTGCCGTAGCCCCAATGACAATTATATCATCCAAATAGACAAAAACACTATGTCCTAGCAATGAAGCTAATACAGATATCATCACACGAGAAAAATGGGCAGGAGCATTCTTTAATCCGAAAGGGAGATAATTATACTCAAGCAACTGATCATTTGCTATAAAGGCCGTTTTTTCTTTACTTTCGTCAGCTAAGGGAATTTGGTGATACCCGGACTTTAAATCTAAAGTAGAAAAAAACCTGCTTTCCCTGACTTCAAGTAGCAGTTCCTCGATAAAGGGCAAAGGGTATGCATTATCCTTGGTAACAGCATTTATCCTCCTATAATCTACGCATAATCGAAAAGAACCATCCTTCTTACGAACCATCACAATTGGAGAAGCCCAGGGGGACTCGCTTTCTCGAATCGTACCTTGCTCTTTTAATTTATTTATTTCTCTTTCAATTGCCTCTACATGACAGACAGGAGTCCTATAAGGTTTGGAACGAATTGGGGGGTGACTGCCAGTCTCGATGTTAAATGGAAAGTTAGTAATTCTCCCTGGGGTTTCATCTCCAACTGCAATTACATCCTCAAAATTCTCTACAATATCTCCTACTCTCTTATAATAATTAATTGGGGTCGCTCCAACAGCAGTTTGACGGAGCTTTCTCAACCTGTCCCCACCGGGACCTTGACCATGGCAAGACAAGGTCGCCAGTGTCCGTTCAGCTGTCACAAAGGAACATAACTCAAGGTCACAGACCGACTCAGTGCCTAAGTGGAACCACTGGGTACTTACATTCATAAAGGGAATTTCAACCTTTCCTTCGGTAACGGTGGAGACCCCTGGAGACATGAAATCCTGCCACTTTTGATGTGGTTTCACGTACACTAAATCACCTTCGCGCATTTCTGGTGCGGGTGCCACTGATAGGGAGTAGAGGGAGGAGGGGGGGATTGATTCACCTGCCTCCGGCCCGGCAGGAACCGCCCCTGCCGTCCCCTTAGCAGTAAGGGCGACCCTAACTCGAGGCCGAGTTTCCCCCATAACGGGTATCTCTGTCTCTTCTCCTGGTCCCACTTTCCACCTCACTTCCAGCCCCTCCCCATCGGGGCCCCGTATTGTCACTTGTTTCTCCTTGATGAAATCGATTCCCAGGATAATGGGAATATCCCCCATATTTAATGTGGGAATGATATAGAAGGCATGGGTCACTTCTCGACCTTGAAGGATGAATCTCTGTCTAACAATACTGTGATTAGCTCATATATTTATATATATATATATATATATATATATATATATATATATATATATATATATATATACATTAAATATATATATACATATATATATATATATATATATATATATATATATATATATATATATATATATATATATATACATTAAATATATATATACATATATATATATATATATATATATATATATATATATATATATATATATATATATATGTGTGTGTGTGTGTGTGTGTGGGCTTATATATGTACATATATATATATATATATATATATATATATATATATATATATATATATATATATATATATATATACGTGTGTGTGTGTGTGTGTGTGTGTGTGTGTGTGTGGGTTTATCTATGTATATATATATATATATATATATATATATATATATATATATATATATATATATATATACATAGATAAACCCACACACACACACACACACAATATATATATATATATATATATATATATATATATATATATATATATATATATATATATATATATATATATATATATATATATATATATATATATATATATATATATATATATATATAAATATATATATATATATATATATATATATAAATATATATATATATATATATATATATATATATATATATATATATATATATATATATATATATATATATATATATTTGTATATTCTTTGAAGGTGATAGCCTTAGTGACGTCAATATGCTTCCTGCAGGAATCTTCATATTTTTTCAGCTTCTTTAATTTTTCAGACGTCATCTTTTGGATTAATGAACGAGGATTAATTATTTTCTTCATACTTTGTTTAAAACTTTGTTTTAATCAAGTGATTTCTGGTTTCCATAAGTCTACAATTCCTTCTATACACTAGCATCTACAATTATTACGAAAAATTATGTTGAGATTCTAAGAAAAATAAAAATCTTAAAAATTAAAAAGTTATTAAAGAAAAGGGGAAAATTTTCAAAACTCCGAGATCCTTAGATTATGAAGAGGTTCATGGTTGATTATATACTTATATACATGTATACATAGATAGATATGCGCGCACATACTAGATGCACACTTGAACTTATACCAATAAATAGTTAATCCCAGTCGCTTTCTGCTTGAGGGGAGCGTTTAATTAAAATCTTTCTTTATGTTCAAAGTTGGTGTTTGGAGGGCGATGCTCACACCTTCAGCTATTATAAGTCTGCCGTAGTTGTTCTCCTTGTGAACGATGTGGGTCCCATCAATTAATTCCTTCTGGGAGGGTTTCCGGTCGTGGACATCAATAAAGTGTTGGTTTATTGCCCCGTGATTTCTGTGGACCAGCATCCTTCTTCGGACTGTTGGGGTAGTGTGTCCATTTTAGTCTTTTCTTTGAGATTTACACATCTCGGCAGGGCATGAAAATTTATAGACTACGTTGGCGCATGCTTCCTCTGGTCCTTTTTGGGGCGGTATTGTTTTTCATCATGAGACTTGCAGTCAGGTTGGACTTGCTATATATTATAAGTTTTCCTTTCTGGTAAGGGGCTTTTGGGGACACACCTCGATTGAAGATTCATCGCAATGTTTGGGTTTCATCTTTGTAGGCCAAACCAAAGCTAATGCGGTGGTAGATGGTAAGGTTATTGTGTTCTTTGTTGGTTTTTGCCATCTTTGTTTGATGAACTTCATTGAATTTCTTTCTTACGGCTTCTTCTATCATACTGTCAGGATATCCGTTATTTGTTCGCAGTTGTCGAATTCTGTTTAGTTCGGTATCTATGTTTTTCCAAGTTTTGCTGTGGGTGAATTCTGTTTTTACGTAAGCACTTATTACTGACTTTTTTATGCTTTCAGGCACGCCTCTCTAGCATTTAAGCATCGTCCAGCGTTGGTTGATTTAGTGTATACCAATGTCTTGAATTGGTTATCTTGTTTGACTAGGGCATCGAGGAAAGGCAGTGATTTTTCTTGACTGTATTCAGTTGTGAAATTAAGTAAAGAATTTCTCCTAAGTTTGTCAGCTAACTCTTCTGTCTCTTCTTTGTTTTTTGTCGTGATGAATATGTCATCAAAGCAACGTCCATAGATTTTTTTTTCTTGGGTTCTTTGAAGGTCTTTCTTTGACGGTTGTCATTAACATGTTGGCAAATAGAGTCCCAAGAGGATTTTTCATGACTACACCATTATTTTGTCAAAATAGCTGTCCACGGTGAGAGTAGAACGGAGCTTCCATAGAGCTGGACTTGAACATTTCTCTTAGTACGTCCTTTGATATGGGTAATGGTTCAATGTTGGATCTATAAACTCTGTCTAGTATTATGTTTACAGTTTTCTCGACAGGATCATTAGTGAGGAGGCTTTCCACATCGAGAGAGGCAATGACTTCTTCAGGTCCTGCTTCTTCTAGCACATCAATGAACTCCATTACTGATTTTAATCAGTAGGTGCCAAGTATGTAGGGGATAAGCTTCCCATCGTCTTGTCTCTACTTTAATTTGTTGCGCTCTTTTAGTGGTTTCTTTTATGCGCTGTCGGAGAATCTTCTCTATATCCCTCCAGCGTTTTTGTGCCCGGCCACAGATTTTTATGCTTTTTAGACAGGTTCTCTCTAATGCACTAGAGTTCATTGATGCGCTAAAAGAAAGACACCTGAAGAAGATATTGCTTGTCTTGATGTGGAAAGCCTCTTCACAAATGTCCCTGTCGAGGAAAATTACAAGGCAGAGCATGCTAAATATTCCAGTATTGATAGGGATGTCAAAGGAAAAGCTGGGAATGAATGAGGATAATATTTATACAGGAAATCAGATGAGGATGAGGAATCTATAAATTCGGGGAGTGGCTATGGTGTACGAACTACTCATAGAATTAGTAAGGAAATTTCTACTGGGGCAAAGAAGAAAAAGCATATACCCAACAAAAAGAGAGATGAATCTTTAATAACAACAGAAGATGAAGTAAGGCAACGTTGGGTGTAACGCTTTAATAAGGTCATGAATGGGAGATAGGGTGGGAATAATTTGATTGATATACCTGAAGCTGAGGAAGACCTTGATATGTCCATGAATGGATTCAGTGTGTTTGAAGTCGAAGCTACCATAAAAAACCCAAGAGATGTAAACCCCTGGATATAATGGAATAACCGCAGAGATGATATTAACCGGAAAAGAAGTGACTCACTGAACACTTATAAGATTATTTTGTAAAATGTGGCGTGAAGAGCAAAACCTGATGAATGGGAGCGAAGATTATTGCTGAAATTGGCAAAAAAGAGTCTGCCCGATTGCAATAATTGCAGAGGCATCACACTAATGTCAGTTGTCATGAAAATCAATGGTATACTCATTCTAAAGAGACAAGAGACAAAGATTGATGAAAAGCTGAGAGATGAACAAGCAGGATTTAGAAAAGGTGAAAATTGCACTGACCAAATTTTCATTTTGAGACATGTGGTACAGCTATGCGTTAAATATAGAAATACACTTTTGATTGCAATAGCATTTGCAAAGTTAATGTTAACGGATTTCTATCAAATAAATATCCAGTAAACAGCTGAGTACTCCAAGGAAATGCGTTGTTATCTATGAAGTTTATCCCCCTCATGGATTTTGTAATATTTGGAACAGTTGGGGATGGTGGAGAAGGATTAGACTGGTTTGGTAATAGGAAATTAGCTGACCTATTATTATTATTATCATTATTATTATTATTATTATTATTATTATTATTATTATTATTACTAGCTAAATTACAACCATAGTTGGAAAAGCATGATGCTATAAGCCCAAGGGCTCCAACAGGGAAAATAGCCCAGTGAGGAAAGAAAATAAAGAAAAACTACAAGAAGCTTAAGAACCATAATAACATTAGAATGAATCTTTCATATATAAACTATAAAAACTTGAAAATATCAAGAGGATAAAGACTTCAAACTAGAAAGAGGAAGAGAAACAAGATAGAATAGTGTGCCCGAGTGTACCCTCAAGCAAGAAATCTCTAACCCAAGACATTGGAAGACCATGGTACAGAGATTATGGCACTACTCAAGACTAGAGAACAATGGTTTGATTTTAGAGTGTCCTTCTCCTAGAAGAGCTGCTTACCATAGCTAAAGAGCATCTTCTACTCTCACCAATAGGAGAGTAGCCATTGAACAATTACAGTGGCAGTAGTTAACCTCCTGAGAAAAGAAGAATTGTTTGGTAATTTCAGTGTTGTCAAGTGTATGAAGAAAGAGGAGAATGTGTTAGGAATAGGCCACACTATTCTGTGTAAGTGTAGGCTAAGATGAAATGAGCCGTAATCAGAGAGATGAGTCCAATGTAGTACTGTCTGGCCAGTCAAAGGACCCAATAACAATCTCTAGCGGTAGTATCTCAACGGGTGGCTATTCGTAAGAGCAGAATATCACTTGTTTTGCAATGCTTGTTTACCAAAATGCATTAAATATCACACGAGGTTAGGCTAAAGATAAATAGAAGGAAGAGAAATGATCAAAACTGAATATGCAATGGAAGATCGAATATCGTTGGATGGAGAAAGGACTGATAAGGTAGAATCGTGTAATATCTAGGAGCTATGAACTCTAATACAGGATCCTTAGAATTGGAGTTTAATGGAAGATTGAGGAATGATAATCAATGGGTAGGTTAAGAAAAACTTGGAAATAAAATTGCCCGAAATTACAAATAAAAATCAACCTCCATACCGAATTGTGCAAAATCAAGAAGAATATAGGGAGTTAAATGGCAGGACAGGATTAGAAATGAAGCTGTACGAGGAATTACTCGAGTGCCATATGTGGATGAGATCATGGAGAGGCGTAGATGGAAATGATGATGAAGATTATTATGAGGATTTATATATATATATATATATATATATATATATATATATATATATATATATATAAATATATATATATATATATATATATATATATATGTGTGTGTGTGTGTGTGTGTATATATATGCATATATATATATATATATATATATATATATATATATATATATATATATATATATATATATATATATATATATATATATATATACATATATGTATATATGTATATATATATATATATATATATATATATATATATATATATATATATATATATGTGTGTGTATGTATATACAGTATATATATATACATATATATATATATAAACATGTGTGTATATACATATATATATATATATATATATATATATATATATATATATATATATATATATATATATATATATATATATATATATATATATATATATGTATATATATATATATATATATGTGTGTGTATATATATTCATATACATGTGTGTATATACATATTTATATGTTCATATATACATATATATACATGTATATATATATATATATATATATATATATATATATATATATATATATATATATATATATATATACATATATATATATATATATATATATATATATATATATATATTTATACGTAAAGTATCTTATGAAATGTTACATGATATTCTCGTCTGGAAGCCTAAATGAAACGCCTTAAATTTTTTTTTATTTCCTTTTTCTTTTTTTTATCACTCGTTGTTTTTGCTCCCTCTACCTCTTTCCCTAATGTCAACCATATATTTTCAATTAAATTCCTTTTCTTATTTTAGAGGCCGCAAAACAAACCATTTCTAAGAGATCATAAATCATTTTTTTCGATCTTCATACTTGGACATCCTCGTCTAGATGTTTCTCTTTATCCTAATCTAAAAGTCTGAGGGAAGAAGTACTTGCTTCTTAAATATATTTTCCCTTACATCTCCTTTTTATGTGAGAAATAAGCGATAAAAAATTAAAACAGGAGAAAAAAATAACCATTGCGAGGAGACCTTTTATTATCTTTTTGTATCGACCAATATATATATATATATATATATATATATATATATATATATATATATATATATATATATATATATATATATATATATATATATATATGTATATTGTCATTTATGATCCCACAGACGGACGATAAGATATACGGAAAATGAATGAGAGGCTATATAAGATCACTCAATGCTTAAAATACAATTTTTTCCTCAAATTTTTATCGAGAACTTCAACTTTATAAAGTAAGTAATCAAAGACCTTTTAAAGGAACTATAAACTCCACGTTCATATCCATAAGAGATTCTAAAGGGCAGAGACTGGCGATAGGTTTCAAAGGTTGTTATATCCACCTGGTCTCATTACAGATGGTCCTTCACAAGTCATGATTACAAATGTTGCTAGAAATGGTATTCGAAGCTTATTGACGAACTCGTTCGATTGGGGGGTTTTTATTAGGTTTAAAGTTCTCTAGTATGAGCAGAATTTCTTTCGAGTTTTTATTTCCATTAATATCATTTATTTCTATTTATATAGGGAATTGAATTTACGATCTCTCAAAAACACACACACGTGAACAAATAAACAAGACATGCAAACTCACATCCTCCCATCGCAAAAGAGAAGAAAGAAGCACAAAAGCGGAGTAAATGGCGCTTCCTTCCCTGCTCTAATGACAGCGGAGATGGAGTCCAGACGAGATTAGAAAGGCTTTCTTATTCCCTGTGGTACACGAAAACTTTAGTTGTGAAAAAAAGGGTAGCGAGCCATTTGCCCTCAGAACAATTAAAGAAATTCAAGAAAATCCCAAACGTGTTCGCTGAGCTAGAAACAACTGCTACAGAAAGGGCAAACACAAAAATGTGTTGTGAAACGTTCTCACCACAAGTAGGCTATTTCGGTATAAAGATTAAGCTTTTTCTTTGAACAGAGCCACGAGAAAAATACAGAGTAAAAATGTACAATGAATCCATTCCTGGGACAAAAGTTTCAGGAGCTAATGACTGCCTCCGCCAGGTTAATTTCACTTTTTTCATCATCTCTCTCTCTCTCTCTCTCTCTCTCTCTCTCTCTCTCTCTCTCTCTCTCTCTCTCTCTCTCTCTCTCTCTCTCTGTGAATTGGATGAACGCTCAACTCCAGCAATGAATACGTAATGGGGATATCAATTTCCTTATAAATTGGATGGGTTAGTTTTACTTTGGAAATGATTTTGACTTCTATATCACTTTTTCGAAATCAAAGTAGCTTTAAGAACATTACATAGGCAGTGTTGGAATAAAGTTTTTACGATTGCTATATCTAAGGATAACTAAGAAATGATCACAATTGATTTGAAGGTTAATAAAGAAAAGATTTCTTACTCATACATCTATAATTACTTATAAGAAATAGGTTTGAAAAATATTGGCAGTATGCAATTGAAAATAAAAGCTAAATAAATAATACCAAAATAGCTATTTGATAAGGTACTTCCTGAGAGAGGAAATTTGATTAAATTCAGGGATACATAAAACAGGAAAAGAATTCCAAAGTTCGATAGTCAACAGAAGGGAATTCTCAATAAGGCAATATGAATGTCCAAAAAAAAAAAAAAAAAACGGGGGGGGGTAGGGGGTAATATCAGGTGAGGAAAGGTGGAACACTTATCTTAAGCCTAATAGTGCCAATAGAAAATACAATAAAGATATGCGTAATTTGGAGAGGAGAAGTAAAGAGAGAAGAAATTAGAGAAGGATTATCTAAGGAACGTTTAATAAATACTATTAAAAAGGGAGACAAATAAGGAAGAATCCAAAACATTCAGGCAACATTCTAAATTGCTACTGGGAAACATAAACAGCAGTTGGCAAGTGTTTTAGAACCAAAATGTATCTTGTAAGAAAAGATTATGTAATTCTCTTTTTAGTCAAGCTGAAAAATCATTGTCAGGCGTGAGTGAAACATTTATCTACATAGGTTGAGTAAAATATGGTTAGTTTGATGGTCAACAAACGTTGAAATCAAGAAAAGAAACTCAAAATTTTTGTATGTAGAAAAATAAAGGATCAGAATTTCTTGAAAACCTGTATCTTACTAAAAAGCTGAATAAACCGGAAGATAGTGTTTGGAAGATTAGGGGTTGAATGACAAGGTCAACACTAAAGCAAAATGTTGTATTTATATCATTATCATCATCTTCATTATCATTATTGTCATTCTTATCATCATCATCATCATTTTTATTATTATTATTATTATTATTGTTATTATTATTATTATTATTTATTCGGCAATTTGTGGGAGAATGTGGTGTACTTTCGGGGTACCCACTCTCACCAGGTCATGACTATTTCCTCTATTTCAAGAACGCCCCCACCCTCCACCATTTTAGATTTCAGAGGTCGTGTTCACATAATCATTTTCACATGACCGTCGACTCTCACCCCAACAAAATTCCACTCTAATGCCTCTTGTTACAGAAGGCCCATGTGACACAAGAGTGAGTGAAATGAATAAAACAACAGCATAGAAAATGGAAAATTAAGGCAAACTTAGTATATTCAACTCTGGGAAATACTTATTTTTCATTATATTGGAGAGATGTATGCACAGTATATGAAAGGTAAATGAAACTAAAAATAGATTTTTCCTATCGAGGTTATAATACATATTTCATGCTCATCCTGTATCAGCTTTCGTATTGTCACACACGCACGCACACACACTCATGCACACACACTCACACACACAACACACACACACACACACACACACATATATATATATATATATATATATATATATATATATATATATATATAAATATATATATATATATATATATATATTATATATATATATATATATATATATATATATATATATATATATATATATATATATATATATATATATATATATATTATGTGATGTGGCTTCCGTGGTCTGGGCACTAAAAATATATTATCCTATGGCTTGTGACTGGGAATCAAACATATAATATTATATATATTAAGACTGGCAAGTTAATCAACCTCTCGAATTTCAAACTTACTTGTTTGCTTTTACATTAAAACTGTTACACTTTAAAGCATCAATACACGAATCCCGAGACCGTTAAATAAATCCAAGACAGCAATATATAAAACACTGAATATCCAAAAGTCTCTTAAATACACTCAAAACTAAACTGGGTAATTACTCTTAAGTATTGATAAGGCGTATTTAAAACTTACAGTGGTTCTTAACAGGAAACGAGCGGAATCCGGTTACAAATAATGATGATTGGAATAATACACTCTACAAAAATAAATATATTCCATATACGTTACAACACTTTGAAAACAATTTACATAACAAAAGAAGTCACTGGAAAACAATTAAGACTGAACAAAACTTAGATTAAGACAAATATGTTACGATCTCATATTATTTAATAACTTGTCTTGAACTATTATATATGAATAAACCTTAGACTAAGAAAATAAATAATAAAATATAAATTATACAAAAGCTTGAAAATGAAACTGAATAATACAATATACAAGTTTGACACTTAATGAAAAATAGATAACCAGATTACGTTACAAAATCGTAACCCTCCTACAGGTCCAATTACAAACACTTTATACAATGCCAACAATAACCATAATACAATGAATTCAAAATTACTGTTTAATATTATGTATCTTTTCGACACACAATTTGCTTCAGAGCACAGAGTCATTTTGGAGAAGATACAGTAAAACGTACTGAGCACTTCCAACAACAATACTTGGAGTTGGGTGTGAGAGGGAGAGAGGGAAAGTTGTCTGTCTCAAGGCAGCAATCTCTATCTCTATCTCTGTAACCTAACCTTGGGGTCACCTTTTATATGAAATTCGGCTCATTTCAGAAGGTTCCAGGATCGAGGTCTGGTAGCAGGGGCTGGGCCAAGCGTCAAAGTTGCCAAGTATTACTCTACCAAACACTGTACTCACGCCGCGCCAGACAGCTCTCTCATGAAGCTAGCTCCATCCACCCTTTGTCCCAGAAATATTATTATTATTATTATTATTATTATTATTATTATTATTATTATTTCCACTTACTCTGCGAGATTTTAGCACAGTTTATTCACAAAATATTTAAAGGAAAAAGCCAAAAAAAAAAAAAACTCGTACAAAAACTTTAAAAAGAACATAGTACAATAAAGAACTCGTAAGGATCACCAACAATCAATCGACCAACAGATTATAACTAAATATACAGAGGAACTCGCCTACAGACACATATTAATACGGCAAATAAAACGCAAAGCAAACCTTTGATGCCTTAAAAAACCTTTTATTGAATTTACCGTAATCTAGGCACAAATGCGTTATAATTAACAATTCTGTTTGTATTTTAGAGACCGTAATGGGAATGGGATGGGTTCATGAAAATAGATTGAATTTCCAATGGCCTATGCTCTTACATTCAAGCTATTTCATCTGCTCATACAAAACGCTTCCTTCCATAGTGAAATCCAGTATTTAATTAAAGTACCAACATACCATGAAACATTACTAATAACTTTTAAAGCTTATGTCGAACAGAAAATGTTTATTAACACCTCTTTAATAAAGAGAAACCCATTTATTTATTTATTTTTCGTTTTACTTGAGTTGCCTGTTGATAGCCATTTCTATTTATTATAGCAACATATCATTGGAATGAATATTTAACTGACTAGAAATTGTGCGTGGTTGCAATTTAAAACATAATCGTTTTGTATTGTATTCCTACTTTTTCTAGGTATGCAGTAGAGTTATGTTAGGATTACTGCTTTACATAGAATGAAACATGGAAGGGGGATATCAGTTTTGTTCCATCGTCCATCGCAATAAATCACAACAATCTATGCTGAACTTTAGCAGGCAAATTAAAACAATATTCATACTCCGCTGAATTTTTCTCTTATTAAATTTTTTATGGATACTTAATAAATCTCTAACAAATCTATTAGGATTTTTTTTTTTTTTTTTTGAAAGAAATATGGAAATACCGTGAGTAGACGACAAACCAATCTCTATGAATATGTTCATAAACTGTCCTAGTATTATACGATTCTAAACTTCCTTTGAGAATTCTTTATTAAAATTAGGGTCTGCTCAAGTAATGCAATATCGCAACGTGTGTTTATTCTTTCAGTAAGAAGGAAAGTTTCTTCCATTCCAAAGTTTCTGACAATAATGTCCAGACCATTGTGCAATGTTGCCCTAAATTAACGCGCAATTACCCCTGAAAAGAACACGAGGATGACAACAATAAGTGCAGAATTATTTGAAGGAAATTATAAAAGCATTCTTTATCGATTTCGTAGTTTAACTCATGTTTTTGATAGCATATGATTCATCATTCACTTTCATATCCAATACAGAACTTTAGACAAATATTTTACATTACCTCTTTTTGTTGCATCTTTTTTAATTGATAATATGACATCCCTCCATCTTGCGTTTGTTGTATCAAGATGAATATAGCAGTTGTCTCCTTTCGTTGTATTCTGGATGGTCTGTTATAAGTTCACAAATGCATAATCACTGTAGTTTTCCATGTTTCAACTGCCGTTTCAGAGCTTCTCTCTCTCTCTCTCTCTCTCTCTCTCTCTCTCTCTCTCTCTCTCTCTCTCTCTCTCTCTCTCTCTCTCTCTTTTTATGAGACCTTGACCGGAGGGCGTAGTGAGTATTATTTTCATAATTCCTTCTTCATTGACCGAAAGAAAAATCACCTGGTTAATTTCGTTTGCTTATTCTTTAATGGTTGTCGGTAAAAGTAGCAACTGATGGTAATGAATATGCAAGGGATGCTTGTATAGTAATAAGTAGTAAGTGAATACATGAAGGACTTTTAATCCTCTATAAAAGTTATTTTCATTATAAGATAACCGATGGAACAATAACTATTCCAAAAAAGGTCAAGGTCAA
>NC_090760.1:31480326-31485326 GCF_036898095.1 Palaemon carinicauda | reverse complement strand
ATATATATATATATATATATATATATATATATATATATATATATATATATATATATATATATATATACATATATATATATATATATATATATATATATATATATATATATATTCGTATATATATATATATATATATATATATATATATATATATATATATATATATATATATATATATATATATACATATATATATATATACATATATATATATATATATATATATATATATATATATATATATATATATATATATATATATATATATATATATACATTTATATGTAAAACTGCAAAGAAAGTCCTGTGCAACGCAACAACATTTCTTTATGCTAAGTAAGACATAGCTCTCATTTTTTCATTTATTTTTGGTTTTTTATCCGCGGGAAATAAGGTCACTTTATTTCATTAACTGGTTTCTCGTCAGAAAATCTGAACACTCACACCCATTTCCCTCTGGCCTCCAACAACCTTTTAAAAAAGTCTCAGCATTCTCAGTACTAATGATGCTCTCCAGACCCTCCTGCTACCAGAAACACTCACGAACAATGGACAGTACACTATAATAGTAGTATTGTTTACATTGCCATGAAGACTGCCACCAAGGAACTCGGGAATGAAGTTAATGTTACCATACGAATAGCAGACAAGACTGCAGCCTTCATCCTCATCGATACCAATTACCTCCACGGGAAACTGTATACTACATTGGCCGATATTACCAAAACTAGCAACCGGCTTCCAACCTTACAGAGGAACTCAAACGAGACACTAATCATACCGTTGATATCATCAATGTGGCCTCCAACGCCATCTATTTCGAGCCTATCACTGGATATTTTGGCAGAGTTAACTTTATTGAAATGGTAGGGGCTATAAGGCTAGACACTCTCAGGAACAGTGCCCAGCACGGCCCATAAGACTCAACGCTCCTCTTACATCTTACGTTCTTGACCAATGAAGCGTGGGCTCATCAATCGAGTTCCTGACGACCATAAAAGGATATTCCAGTAAAGGAGTCATTGCTTCTCTTGATGTGGAATCCCTCTTTACTAATGTGCCCGTAGATGATACTATCCAACTTATCCTCGACCGAGTCTACACAAATAATTCGACCCCTCCTCTCAACATCCTGGAGCATGCCCATCTCATCCTCTTGGAAATATATACCAAGAAGGCCTCCTTCTCCACTAATCGAAGGAATGTGCATATACAAAAGGATGGTGTTCTGATGGGCTCCAATCTTGGCATCCTTGTAGCCAACTTTTACAATGATGTCATTGAGGAACATTTTTATGCATATACAAATCACCCTGTTATATACTTCCGCTACATTAACAACACGTCTGTGGAATATCCCTCTACTTAGTGCGTTGATGAACTTTGTAGGACCTTTGAGGAGTGCAGTTCTCTTAGATTTATGCTAGAACATCAGGACAAACACCACTTTCCGTTCCTCTACAATCTGATTTTGACTGGTGAGTGTGGTTTCGATACCGCAGTCCACACGAAGCCCACGAACCTAGGACTTTGCTTGAAAGCTGATAGCGAACGTACCGATAGGTACAAAGCCCTCACCATTCAAGCATACATTTGCTGGGCCCTCTTCCAATGCTGTTCTTAGATGGAGAGCCACAATGAGCTAGATAGGATTACCCAGGTCGTCGTGAACAACAGTAACTCCAACAGGCATGTCAATAGAGAGGTCAAACATGTCATGGTTAACTCGTACAAGGCTGTGCCCAACAGTGAATGCAGGCATTTTATAGTCAACTTGTACAACAAAGGCATCATACACAAACAGTACGAACAGGATAAGAAGGCTATGAATGACATTACTAAGAATAATGTCATGCCCATTCAAGAAGAAAAAAGATATAAACCTCACCATCTGTTACCAGACTATGAAGACAAGATGTCTCATTTTGAAGAATAACTCTGCCCCTTTTGTGCAGGATTTTTTGAAGAAGTCCATATAATTATAAGTTAGAATCATTATAATGATAAAATTAAGATCTGGAGGAATTATACTGAATTTAATTTTCATCCATAATTTTTCGTTGTTCCCCTACCATCACACCCCTTACAGCTCTAACAAGCACTTCCCCGGACCACCGACGTCCTCCCCCCCCCCCCGGGCGCCCTCCCCCCTAACAACCAAACTCTTCTACCCCTGAAATTCTAGAATCTATAGATATTGGGTGTGACAGAGGGGGACTGGAGGCGACAGTACATTTGCTTTTGACTGTACATGTGAATTACTTTTCTATTTTTCTATCCATGTTGCATAGCTCTAACTTTTTCCACTCCACTATTCCAGCAATGTAACTGATTACTGGTACTTCCTAGGTGTTTATAGCCTTTACCATATTTCTAGAGTTAAGTTTTGACTTCATTATAGCTTTGATTCTTTGCATGTTTTCGCTTCTAATCTTTTCCTTCATATCTTGGTGTTTTATTACTTTTCCTTCTATTGCCCCTAAATATTTATAGCCTGTTTCTTTCCTATCATTGATGACATTTCCATCTGGCATCTTTATCCCTTCCGTCCTTGCTAATTTTCCCATCTGTATGCTACCTAGAGTAATATTTTCATTTTCAAACTCCATCTTGATGTCTCCTAATACAATTCTTACTATCTGGATTACCGTGCCTATTTCCTTAGCATCTTTACAGAAGAGAACATCAGGTGATTTATTCTGCTGCCTCATTTCTTCAGTTGACACACATAGCTACTACGAAGAGTAACCGGTATGGTGAGTTCCCTTGGAAGATTCCTCTAGTGATGTTTATCCCTGAAAACCGTTTTCCAGTTCTGTATTGTATTTTTGAGCAAGTTGATAGTGCTTCATTAAGCATTTTATCGGCCAAGAGTGTGGTACTATGTCAAAGGCTTTCTTGTAGTCTATCATTACCATACTCTGGCTGCTTTTCCTGGTTTTGCCCTTAAAAACGGAAAACGAGCTGAGTAGGGCATAGGTACACTGTTATTATTATTATTATTATTATTATTATTATTATTATTATTATTATTACTATTATTATTATTATTATTCCTGAGTGATTTTGTATAATGATACCTTAATAATGAAATTTGCTGTACGGTATGAACCAGAAAATACTGAAACAATCCCAGAAGAATCTAAGACTCCACCAAAGAAAAGGCAGTTGTCCCATTCTCTTCTGTATGGTATCTACTTGTACAATGGTCAGTTAGGAACCTTTTTATATCTCTGAAGGGTTGTAAGTTCTAGGGACCACCAAGGTACAGCATGCCATCGAAGCAGAGCTTTAGTTTTGGGGATAGAGTTCTTGCTGTAAGAAGGGTCGTATTGAAAAAGTCAATGGAGTCATCTACACTGTGGAACTCCCTTGCATTGCTTTGCGTATCACCTAATTCTGTAATTTTTTTCTAATATATTTTTTTTTCAAATTTTTCTGTAGTAATCTTTGTATCACATTAGAACACTATTTCCAAGGATAATATTAATTTATGCATAACCACTTTTAAGCAAATTTTCCAGTTTAAACTTATAATTGAAAGGTCAATGTGTGATAAACTTCTGGTCTGAATATGAAAAAATGCAGGCTTTCCTGTAATAAGCAGCCAAACATCTTCATATTCTGTAAGAGATGAAAAAAAAGTTGCCCTTTGAATTTTCTAAAACATCACCCCATTAAGGTTTTCTACCTATCGAATCTTCAAAAAGGAGGCCGTGTTAGGGAGTTGATGAAATATCTCAACTAGATCCTCATGCAAAACATTATCATTCGGAGGTAAATACAGGGAACAATTTGTAAAATCTTTTCCTATATCTGGGGAACATTACAGTGGACATACTATAACCTTCCACTATTACTCTTACTTTGTTGGTTTTCAGGTGCTCACAATTATGGGTGGGTATTTATGAATAAGCAGCTCTAATTCTTATTTATTCAGTTGTAGTGTAGAAGTGAAAATAAGACTATTTATTGTATGATAATTGTGATGAGATCGTACCATTAGAATTTCGGGATTTGTAAGAAATTCCATTTGATGATTTTATTTATGTTCTTGATATAGTGGGCCTGAAACTTGTACTTTTCTTAATTTGCTTCATTATTCCATGTTTTGGTGCCTGATGAACATCTGAATTGATAAGATTTAAACGACTTAAGGCTTTTCTATATACTTTGGTTCATCATCAGCTTCATCCAAGTTGCTGGATTATAGAAGATTATATAAAATTTATGATTTTATGTAATATCTAAAGTAAGGGGAAAGAGGTGGAAATTACTAATCTAGTTTTACTGACTTTGGTAGTTGTTCTTCTGGTTGGACCTCTCTTATATTTGGCAAAGTTGTAGCCATTGAGAGTCCCTTACTGCCATCTGCTGTAGAAGAAAGGGATTAGGCCAGAATATACCTGTTTCAAGAAAGCTGGCAACTCCTTCAGAGTAGATTTACTTGGTTCAATAAACTTTGTTCATGTATCATTTGGCGCTGATTCATAACACTGTCCTTACTTTTTCTCACATGGTTGAGTCAGTCTCTCTCTCTCTCTCTCTCTCTCTCTCTCTCTCTCTCTCTCTCTCTCTCTCTCTCTCTCTCCTTACTTGAATTTTTTTCCCAGGAAGTACAGAATACATTTATAACCACCATTGCATATTATATCTAAAACTCTTTACGCCCCTTTTTCCCTCCGCTTTGTCAAAGGTCAAATAATGTGCAAACACCAGTCTTTTTCTCTGCAAGTTTCCCATGAGAGACTACAACGACTGTTGATGGGAAGGAACCTATTCGATGCTGAACCTTCTGTTTTTATTCCAGTGCTTTAAAATTATTACTTGTTTAATTCAATTGCTGTTTAGCACATACCATGACAATATTTTCTGAATCAAACTTCTTAATGGCTTCTTCTTTTCTAGAATTGGTGTAAATTCTATCAATTGGTTTATAATTCATACCCTAGTTTACACGTCTGGCATTAAATGTGAAGACTCCATTGGGAAGTCTAGAA
>NC_090760.1:31460326-31475326 GCF_036898095.1 Palaemon carinicauda | reverse complement strand
TATATATATATATATATATACATGTGTGTGTGCATGTGTTTGTGTGTGTGTATGTTTTTTTGTTTGTTTGTGTGAGAGAGAGAGAGAGAGAGAGAGAGAGAGAGAGAGAGAGAGAGAGGGGAGAGAGAGAGAGAGAGAGAGAGAGAGAGAGAGAGAGAGAGAGAGAGAGAGGGAGAGAGAGAGAGAGAGAGAGAGACGCATATCACATACCACGATAAAAATAAAATGTGAAATATATGAAATATTTACATCTTACTTTTAACCTTCTTTCCCTCCAGTTCTTTTTCATATCCGTGACTCTCTTCCATTTAAGGATCCCCTTTGCCTTCAAAAAGAAAATAATGAGGTTATTATAGAAGCTCGAGACCTACACCCTTTGCTATAAACCCTAAAGCGATGCCCCTCGAAAAGCGAGGTCCCATTTTTTTTTTCAAGTGAAGTGGCCCAGAAATGTTGAAGTGAAATCAACTATTGATTCCATTAACTCTATAGGCCGAGAGGGATTTTAGATGTGAAAGTAAACGAGCTATCCGGGTTCTTTTTATCTCTCTGTTTTCTTATACGAATGGAAGACCAGCGAGGATTAAGCAATGAGGGATGAAAAGAAAATTACTTTTTGGAATAGGAAGGAAATAGATGAGGAACCTTTTTCCTATGATTTTTAGGCTTCATCATTTCAAGTCTCCTATTTTCCCGTCACAATTTATTTTATGAAAATAATGATGTTCACATAACTCAGTTGCTCCCATATATCCATACTTACGAGGACGTTCTAGTATCAACAATATCTATAATGAAAATTATACAACAATGCGATGCACAATATTCTTCATGCGAAATATTCAGCTAGATCTATCTATATTTACTGCGTCCATTAAACAATGTATTATATAACTTTTTCCTCCATGAAATAATAGGGAGTTATGAGGGTAGATTATTTAAGAAAAGATAACGGGAAGATGTATGTCACAGATATCTTATTCTTGAACATGATACCTAATATATTTCCGATAAACACACTATTGACATACTAATGCTAATTCTGAAGATGAGCTTTGCCAGATATGATAACATTCAAATAACACCAGACTTGTATCACAAAGCAACAGATTAACCATGTATGAGGCAACAATTGTTTATCCAATATTGTATCTATTACTAACATTTTATCAACAATGTTTACACATTCCCGAGTATAATAAATTCCTTCTATTAGTTTTCCGGTGTGTGCTTTGAGAGGAAATTGCACTATTATTCGCTTAAGATTTCGGTTTCTTTGTTTGTTTTACCAATACCGATATTTATGTTGAATTGCTTTATTTCGTTTTTGGATTTTCCAAAATAATTCATATATACCGCTGGATAAATATTGCCATTTTTTAAACATCCGTTGAATGCATAAGATACTGTAGTGCATTTTTAACATATGCTGAAGAAAGAATTTCTTCAATCTAAGTTTAGAAACAAATCATGCGTTATTATAGGAATTGTTATTTGTATATCAATTTTAATTTCTTAATTCCATGGATATAATCTTTAGAAGTTTTTGACTAATGCATGTCTTTACTTTCACTCTCGTTTTGCAATAAAGTTATAATCGTTAATCATGAGAGTACAAAGAGTTAAAATACTTATTTAAGATTTAGTTTTCGCTATAGTAAAATATTTTGCCATACACAACATTAAGAAATCGATATTAAATATAATAGATATTGGTTTATTCAACATTTTATATTTTCTGGAAAAACATATTACTATTATTATTATTATTATTATTATTATTATTATTATTATTATTATTATTAGCTACAACCTTAGTTGGAAAAGAACATAATATACACCCAAGGGTTCCACCAGAAAAAATAGCCCATTGAGGCAAGGAAATAAAGGAACATAGAACAGTGTACCTGAGTGTACCCTCAAACAAGAGAACTCTAACCTATTGCAGTGCAAAACTACGGTACACAGGTTATGGCACTACCCAAGACTGGAAAGAAAACGTTTAATTTAGTAGTTTCCTTCTTCTACAGGAACTGCTTACCATAGCTAAAGAGTCTTTACTACCATGACCTAGTGGATATAGCCACTGAAAAATTACTTAAAGCAGAACCCTTAAGTGAAGAATAATTATTCAGTCATTTTCGTGTGGTTAGATGTATGGTGATAGATAAGAATGTGTAAAGAATAGGCCAGACTATTCGGTATATGTGTAGGAAAAAAAGAAAAGTTAGCCGTAACCAGAGAGGCATCCAATATAATACCGTCTGGATAGTCAAAATGCCCAATAACTCTAGCAGTAGTTTCTCAACGGGTCACGGTCACATATTATGAGATTAAAACTTAAAGCACAACTGATTACATATCACAAACAGACACATATATCCTTGCTCAAAAATATGTAACTACACTCCTAAGCAATGTTTTCGACGTACTAACTTTAAAAGATAAAGTAATTATGATAAAATATCCCGGTAAATATATTCCATAGTTATAATCCTAATCACAATGGGCTAAGCTTCATTCTCCACGCACATCGATATATGATACACTGAAATATTCTATTTCATCTGACTGAATTGATTAATATTTTATGTAATTTTATTAAAGAAGGCTTTCACATTGCTTTACCTCTGTAACGCTCAAAATAATTTATCTAAAGATATAATTCAATTTGGATTAATTTTGGAACAAATCAATGTTTCCAAAAGTTTTATAAAAATGTTGAAATCTAAATACAGTATTTTGCAAAGGATAATTAGTTCAGTAATATAAAAACCTTTAAGAATATAACCAAAAACAAATTCCTTAGTGCTCAAGACTTAGAATTTTCTTTTGTCTAAAATTATATGTCATCACGGCCATTACATAATTCATAGACTGCCATCAATCTCCCACACTTTGGCCATTAATCTTAAGTGTTGTAAGAGGGGAGCGTGGGCCAAATGGGGAAGATTTTCAACAGAGATTTCCTATCAATCAGCTGCCCCTTTTTCTTGTGTCTCGCATCCGAAATTAGTCAAGTGGGAAACTGGCGAAAACATAGTAGTGTCACATCAGCGACATGTTCAAACGAAAATATACAGAGCTGTACAGTTTTTTTTTTACATAATTTCCTCAGTATCTTTACATATTTTTTGGTATATTTATTGATATTTGCAGAATTTTTATAGTATGCTAAGGGTATAAACTTAAAATTTATAGCCCATTTTGACTTTCTAATCTATCCGTTATTCATAGCCTATCTCTACTCGGTTGTGTATTTGTCGTTTCAGCCATAACAATGGGAAAGATGGTTTCCATAACGCATATTCATTCCTCTCACAAAAAAAGAAAAAAAATATATTGAATAAACTTTTATTGAAATGGCATACACCGTGGCTAGTTGACCAGTTCTACAAAAAATAATTGACATCGGGAAATCTCTGACTTGTAAAGAGATGCTCAACATGATATCTAATCCTAAATTTTTAAATAGGTAACCACATTTCGCTTCTACCTTTAATACGATAAAAAAAATTTTAGATGTCATGAATATTATAATATTCAATAAATACATACATACTAATAAGCATACACATACACACATACACACACACACACGCATATATATAGATATATATAGATATATATATATATATATATATATATATATATATATATATATATATATATATTTATATATATATATATATATATATATATTTATATATATATTTATATATGTATATATATATATATATATATATATATATATATATATATATATATATATATATATATATCTATATATATATATATATATATATAGATATATATATATATATATATATATAGATATATATATATATATATATATATATATATATATATATATATATATATACATATACTATGTTCTGGCCTTCATAATGCTGGGGCTACTTATCTATGCCTCATGGGTGGCATCTTATAGGATCTCCCCTTTTATGTATGTCACTGTATTTAGCAAGTGGATATCTAAAGCATAATAGGTACGCTGACAAATAAAAGTATAGATATTGAAAACAACCTATTAGATCAATAAAAATTTAGATAGTCTTAGATCTAAAATGTAGCGCACATGTATCACACATGCTCGTACCCTGTAACGGTACTTATTTTTTATTTATTTTTTTTTTTTTTTTTTTATATTGTCATTATCGCTCTCGCCTCGCACTGATAACCTGTTATGCCTGTATAAGCTTGTATCGATATGTTTGAATCTTTGTGACATTCTTTCACGTATACTGTTGTTATAAAAGCTCGGTGTCTGTTGAAATAAAGTTACAAAGATTTAAATAGATTGATACAGACAGATACAGGTTATCAGTGCGAGGGGAGAGCGATATCTATGAAAAAAAAGAAAAAAAAGAAAATTTCTTTACGGTGTACGAGCGTGTTTGATGCACGTGCGGTACACCACCCTCAGACATGACAAACAGTTTGACTATCAACAAGTTGGTATGAACATAAAGTTTTGTTAAAGAGTATTCTATTCTTTTTTTATGTGTCTGTTGAATTGACGGCATCCTAACCTTATTATATTTGTATCATATCATCTGACCTTACCCTTAACAAAGGTGAGAGTACAAAAATTCTTAGCCAACTGCATAGACCAACTTTTACACCAAGTCAGTAGCTTTCATGTTTCACTTCCATCAAAAAAAAAAAAATAATCTAGTTTTTCTGAACAACTTATCTGGCATTCTCGATTTTTTACAGATTACATTTCTATTTATTCAATCATAACATTTATCAAAGATCATACATGCAACCCACTGGCTTTTCCTTTAACCTTCAAACTTTACAAATAATTATTTCACAATAAACACTTGATCCAATTAATCTCTTGCTTATCTAAACTAAAACTATTCTTCCATTCTTGGCCAATAGGAAACCTGAGTTCTTACTCTTATTTATCTGTAATAGATAATCAACCACCTTATATGAGTTTCCAACTGACATGATGAAGCTGCCTGTTCTCGTAGCCTTTTTATACATTTAATCCTGTTAATTACTTTTTTCTCTAATTCTTTGCCTGGTAACTATTGAGTTATTAGTCCAATAAAGATGCATCTGAAATACGTGTACGCTGTTAGCGGCAGAAGTACATTGGGGATACTAAGCTTTATAATCTATAATTTATTTGTAAGAAAAAAGTTATAGTTACTTTTTGGACAACAAGTCATTCTGTTTTAGGAATTTATTTCTATTACTGGTGATAATATGCTTAGCTGTCATCAGGATTGTACATGGCACTGTTGAATCTCACTCACTTTTGAAGGGTATGCGGCCACCTTAATTAAAGATCAATTCAATTTATCTTTTAATATGCAACAATCTACTGTACATGTAAGAAAGTTTTGGCAAGATGAAGGGTTACCAAAAAAAAAAAATTAAAACAAGTAGAAAAAAAAATAAATTAAAATAAAAAATTAAGACCTGGTGGGCATCTAGGATTAAAAGATCAAGACTGATTTCCAGCCTACTGTTCAGTGTGCTATTTCAAAGTAAGGGCGAGTATATCCGGGTGATCACTCATCAGAAGTTAACAGATGAATTTTTCACACATGTTATCCAATCCTCTCAATTAGAAGCTGAATGCAGGAGATGCCAAATGCCAGAACTGCATGTTACTAGTTTGATTGATGCACTGATGGAAGAAAAAAAAATATCATGAACAGTTCAATGACCCAGTGTAACCATTTTCTGTTGAGAGGCATTATTCATGGCAAAGAGATTAAATACTCCTGAGGAAATGAAAGTAGCCAATTGCAGAATCTGGGGAGGGAAGGGTGGTTAATTAATCATCAGATAGTCAATGAAGTTATTTATAAAACCCGACTAGTCATTAAAAAAACTTTAATAAATTACAATCCTCCATATGCCATTTCAAAAATTAAAGATTCCTTCAGCTCAGAGTCTCTAAGGTTAAGGTAGACCAAAGATGCTAGCTTGTATAATTCTAAAAAAAAAAAAAATATGAGACTTTTTTCTTTGGAATATGAAAGTTATTAGGTAAGTGGAATAGCATTACTATTTTAGGCTATTCCGAGTCTATTCAGCACTACCTTTATAATGTAACATGTATTTTATATGCAAATGTTTTAATTAGCATCACAACAGTAACTTAGTACTGGACGGAAGTCATAACTCATACTAGCATTGAGTTCCATACAATAAGAAATAACCACAAGTAAACGAGTTGCCGGACTGAACTCCCATGCATCAGTTCATTTATCAATAACAATTGAAAATTAAAGACATATTTTGATAATACTGTGAATGTTACTTCACTAAAATGAATTTCAATAACAGATGAATTTAAATGCAAAACTTTAATCTTAATGCTTTGATACAGTAAACACATCTTTATATAAATAGCATAAATCAAATGTGTACTGAGAATTTACTTTAAAACCCCAAAAACCTTTAAGAGAATAAATTGATACGAAATACTGACTATGTTCTGTAAAATACACAGACTACCACAAAATAACATTGAAAAAATTACAAAGATGAATGGTTAATACAAGCTGAAAGTCAACAGGTACTGACACAAATATTTTAGACTAAATATACAGCAAGAAAATAAACCTAAGGAAAGGTACGGTACAACACTGGACGTGACATTAAATTAAATGCTGTCGGTTTTTGGTGTTTAATGAGTCAATAAATGCCAAGTCCCATTCTCTTCAACATACAAGTAATAATTCTATTACGAAGATAAAGATTTTAAGAAGTTCGATGGGTGTCTTTCATAAAAAAATTATGTCTGACGTAAAGATCATGATCAACCATTTAATAAATGTATGTTTTTACACTATTCTTCATCCGTGAAATACGAATTTTCATACGTGGGCACCCATGTGTTGGGAGATAGTTGCAGCGCAAGAGTGAGAGATAGTTGGTATTCAGTTTAAGTCTCATAATTAGTGTCACATGCTTACTTGGGACCCGCTGATATACAAGTTATACTTTCATAATATGAAAAAAATGCTAAAATAACTCATTTGCTTATTAACACATAACTGAATATTAGTGTTGAAGGAAAGAAAAAGTAAATAGCCCATTATCCACAAAATTCATACTGGCTAGTATTTTGTAGAATTTGTAGACTTGGAAACTGGTTTTCAGTTGCGGACAACACAGATATCGTGATAGTAGCTATTAACTGGTTTGCAATCATACTCTGAAAGCATAATTTGTTAGTAGAAATCCATATGAAGTTTTCCAGTTGTATTTGTACGAAAATCCCACAAAGATTTTATTTTGTTAGTTCAGATCCAAAGTCAATAAAGGGAATAACGTAACGTAGGTTGAATTGGCGCGGGAATTCGCTGTCTTTAGTAAGGCGAGGAGGCAACACATGGTAATACATCATGTGATTGTCGTCCACTGTTTGTTTACTTCAGTCTTTAGCCCAGGTCTCTGCATGCAGCCCTCAAGACTTCTCATTGCGTTCCGACCCTCCACAAATGAATAGCATACAGTGCGCCCCATGGAGTCAACTGCCAAGCTGAAAATTTTATTAAACCTTAATTACTTAGTTTTCTAAAATGTCGTTTCGTCGGCAGAGAGAGAGAGAGAGAGAGAGAGAGAGAGAGAGAGAGAGAGAGAGAGAGAGAGAGAGAGAGAGACTGTAGCCTCCAACCATCAGGAATAATACTTGTGTCAGCTAGGTTTGGACTGGATTACAAGAATTTAGTTTGTATTACAACAGATGGGGCTCCCGCGAATCCGCGATGTTAGGTTAAAAGAATCGTCTGGTAGGATTGTTGAAGGGTAGACTGGAGTTTCAAAATATTAACTTGTCTTCACTTATTTCCTGCCCTGTATTATACACCAGGAAGCTTTGTATGCAAAGACAATAAATTTTCCACTTGTAACCAATGTTCTTGTGAAAGCAGTCAACTTTATTGGGTCAAAAGGTCTGAATCATCATTAGTTTAAAGAGTTACTTGCAGATACTGAACCACAATACTAGGAAGTGAAGTATTTTCGTGAAGTCAGGTGGGTACATAAGGCAATAATACTGAAAATAGCATATGAACTTTTGAATGAAATTGTGCTCTTCGTAGACATGAAAGGTAATTCTATTCCTGAAATGAATGATAACAAATGGAAGTGTGATTTGGCATTTTTGGTAGGTATAATAGACCACCTCAGTACCCTGAAGGTTATACTTCAAGAGAAAGGTCAACTCGTTAATGACATGTTTTCTCTGATCAAAGGGTGTCAGACCAAATTACGGTTGGGCGAATCACAGATAAGAAATCAAAACACAGCCCACTTCCAAACATTAAACAACCACGTAACAAGCAATGAGCAGTGTCTGAAAAAAGGAGTCAGGTTGGCAGCTCTACAAGAAGAATCTTCAATGTGATTCCATGTCCTTAGAAAACACTCGCTAGCTATTGAACTGTTGGAAAATATTACAGAGGATATGCAAATTGAAATAATTGAACTGTAGTTTATAAATGAAATAAAAAATAGGTATGGTGTTAACTCCATATATCTATTCTATAAAAAAGAATTATCAAACACAAAATATCCCAAACTATCTGATCACGCAAGCAAGTTGACGGCAGTGTTTGGTAGCACGTAAGTATGTGATCAGCTCTTATCGAAAATGAACCTGATTAAGAATAAATTTCGGTGTTCACCAACTGATGGACTCTTAGAAAGCACCTTAGGTGTGGCCTCATCTACCATTCAATAAATTCAAAGTCAGCCATTCTACGAGATTAGGTTTTCATTCAGTTGCATACCGAAGGTTAGGATACTGCCATCAATTGGGTACGCAGTAATCTAACATGCGTATTACAGATATCTAATGATAATTCCTCCCCGAGAAATATCCATTTTCTTGACATAGATCAAGGAGGGATCTTTATTTTATTTTATTTTTTTTTTTTTATATTACATTCACATGTCCTGTGAAGTCTTTTGTTATTAGAGAACATTTTTCATCAGTTAGAAATACAAAACTAATTTTGTAGTTGATTTTTTATTGAGGCCTCTATGTGCGGACCTCCCTAACATGAGATTCTTGACTAGTGACTCCTCTTTTGAATTTGGTTACACACCCCTGCATCAGCAATGTCATTGCAGTATGTGAAATAAGTACTTAGCTTTGTGTATATCAATACTTAAGAATTGACTTCCCAAGATCTACTAGATCTTTGGACTACCTAGAAATAACAAAATTTTGACACTATTACCGATGTAAAGAAAAGGTAAGGATAGAACATATCGGATGTAGTTTACCTTAGTCAGTGCTTATATATTCATTTAGGGCCTAGGTTTAGTCTAGAGTAGGACCAATCATGGAGACTCTTATTTAACTGATGAAGTTCAGGTCTGTGAAAACACGTAGCATACTAAATACAGAAGAAAGCAGAGCAACTTTGCTAAACCAATGACAATATATACTTGCTAGGCTACAACCCTATTTGGAAAAGCAGGATGTCATAAGCCCAGAGGCTCTAACAGGGAAAATAGCCCAGTGAGGAAAGGAAACTTGATGAAAAATAAAATATTTCAAGAAGAGTAACATTAAATTAAACATCTCCTATATAAGCTATAAAAACTTTAACAAAACAAGAGGGAGAGAAATAAGATAGAATAGTGTGCCCGAGTGTACCCTCAAGCAAGAGAACTCTAAACCAAGAGAGTGGAAGAACATAGGACAGAGGCTATGGCACTACCCAACAAGAGAACAATGGTTTGATTTTGGAGTGTCCTTCTCCTAGAAGAGCTGCTTATAGCTAAAGAGTTTCTTCTACCCTACCAAGAGGAAAGTGGCCACTGAACAATTACAGTGCAGTGGTTAAACCTTAGGATTTTTGCTAATCTCAATGTTGTCAGGTGTATGAAGACAGTAGAGAATATGTAATAAATAGGACAGACTATTCAGTGTGTGTGTGTGTGTGTGTGTGTGTGTGTGTGTGTGTAGGTAAAGGGAAAATTAACCGTAACCAGAAAGAAAGATCCAATGTAGTACTCTCTGGCCAGACAAAAGGCTTCATAACTCTCTAGCGGTAGTATCTCAATGGGTGGCTGGTGCCCAGGCCAACCTACTACCATAAAATAAATAAGTAAAATAATTTTTTTAACAAATCTTAGACAATGCAAGATATACAGCCACTTTAACTCCCCGATCATAATTCTAGTCCTAAGTAAAAGTCGTATTTCATATGTCTGGTTTAGAAGGTCTTTCATATGTTCTGTAAGGTATATTTCTAAATGAATTTTTACACTTATTACACGACCATAACTTGGCTTTCGAAAATGTGTGGAAAATCTTATTTGTATTAGCCATATTATAATTTTGACATACCCAGCCAGGTGTATAGTATATCAACAATGATGTAGATTTCATATATAAATTATTCCTTAATCCATCATCCTTTACATAAAAAAAAAAAAAAAAAAAAAAAAAAAAAAAAAAAAAAAAAAAAAAAAATCCTCTGACTGTGAGGAAATGAATTATGAACAAGCAATATATTTTCTACTGATAACTATGAAACGATAAAAAGATATGGAGAATTAGAAAAAAAAAATAACGAAAATAAATAAATGAAAACATTCAAAACTTGAAATATGGAGATAGAATGTGGAGGATCCTTTGCTTTACCATATTACTGGCTTCATTAGCAATAGTTGGAGCTGATCAGGTAAGGATAGCCTATTCTATGATATTCCCTTTACTGTCCTTGATTCTGTGCCGGGATAACTTCAGGCTCATGACTACTAAACAGAATCTCATTGATACGCCACTGCAAAAGGGCTGTATTCTATCGGTTAACTCCTTTGATAACCGTATATTATTCTTTAATTTAGATGATACTAGCATATAATGCAACAGTAATGTATGAAATTCTCCTTCCATGCTCTTATTACAATTATTATTATCACTACTTGCTAAGCTACAACCCTAGTTGGAAAAGCAGGATATGCTATAAGGATATGCTATATGCACTGATATTAGCTTCACGATATGTTTATTTTTTTTTTTATGTAAGCAATATAAAGGAAATTCATTATGCAAATTAGAACGACAACATACAGTAAGAAAAAATCTAAACGCCGAGGTAATAAGAGAATTTTATATTGCAACCAATCCTGCAAGGAACGAGTGGGAATATATGCGTACAAATAGAAAAGAATAACTGTTACGGTGAAGAAAATAGGTCAAAAGATATTAAGGGAGGGAGAGGAAGATTCTTGTAAAAGGGGGAATGATAGGAAACGAGGAGAAACTGTGATCTGCATGTAAATTAAACATCAAAGACTCGAGATTAGAACGAAATGAGACACAAACAATGGAAAAGGAGAACAAAGGATTAGAAGGATAGATTAAGGAGGGAAGGAAGGGATGAAACTCTTAAAGAACTTGCAGTTTCATACATACAAATAATCAGATTTTAGAGAAATGACTGTTCTGTGTGCATCAAGGTATCCTTACATAAACAAACACTACTTTTACAGATAAGTGAAACCAGTTGAAAAATACGCATACAAATCATTATATGCAAAAACATATAAACAATACACACACACATACACACACATATGTATATATATATATATATATATATATATATATATATATATATATATATATATATATATATATATATATATATATATATATATATATGTGTGTGTGTGTGTGTGTGTATATATATATATATACATATATATATATATATATATATATATATATATATATATATATATATATATATATATATATATATATATATATATATATATATATATATTTCAATGGTATCAACCATTATCTATGATAAAGACAGCATCGCCCAAAACGTGACTAAAAGGGTTTCGTCATCAAAAACTCCAACAATTAATATGATAGCCTATCTTTGGTTACCATTGTCCGAGCCAGGCATAAAATACTCACAATCTATCATGAAATGCAAAGGCTATTATTCCTTAGGATACAGACAGACGTATAATCAAATTCCTTCGACCAAAATGCCAGTTCAAGAGAAGGCATTTCTTTTCGAGGACTTGTGTAAAATCATTCGACTGTGAACTAGAAAAGGACAATACATTTGCCGCGAATAATGAATGGTTTTATAGGTTCAAGAAGAGCTCTACTTCCCAAAATATTTAAATTCAGGAAAGAATGTGGCTGGGGATGATACCGAATCTGAAAAAAAAAAGACTTATAGATAAAAAAGAATAAAGAAAAAAAATCCGCTGGAGCTCATTTTCGACGAGACTTATTTTGAATGTGAACGCTTCATCGTTCATTTATTGCTAAATAAGATAAATTTATACCAGATATCAAGGTAGTCAAAGATAGAATATCATCAATGTTAGGGGGTAATATTACTAGTGATTTCCAGCTTAAGCCATTGTTAGCGTCCATAATGTTGAGCCGCTGAATATCTCGAAGACCACGCTTCCTGTGATTTAGCATGGGTCAGACATATGGCCGTTTTCAAAGAAGGCTTCAATGGCCTTTTTGTACCATCAGTAAATGAGTATTGTAGGGTAAAGAAACTTCTTTTCCAATTGATAATGTCTCCAGACAAATCACGCATCTGAACAACATAGAGTCGAATGTAAAAGTTACTTTCTTTTACCCTGCACCACTTCTATCGTACAACCCATGGACCAAGGCATCATAGCGATATTCAATCGGCAGCCTACAATTTATGGCGAACATTACGCCAACACATTTGATGATACTTCGGCAGAAAAATTTATGAGTAACCGTGAGTTTTGGAAGGGCTGCATATCTCATCGGACTATTGACCCAAGCAGCAATGAATGGTGTATGAAAAAAAAATATAACTCGATTCATACATGATGTTAAACCTTTTGAAAAGAAATTTTGAGAAATTTAGTATCCGTGTGTGAAGAAATGCAGATGGAGTTGAAATGATTTTCTGAACAGATGATGGAGACTAACAAGTAACCTCTAGCAAACGAATAACTGTTGGAATTATTGTAGGAACAGGAAATTGAAGAACATCGAAAGATATCCATCGGGGATTTTGCCATTTACCAAAGCGTTTGTCAATATTTCAGTCTTCTGATCCCTCAGCAGACAGTTTTGCTAAAATAACTAGTGATATTAAAGATATAATCCTGCCATATAAGACGATACTCGACTACAATAAAAGGAGCAATGTCCAGCTTCTAGTAAAAGTAGTAAAACGAAAACTGCAGTCATCACCAGATCTTGACGCAGAAGAACTACTTTCACCGATATTGAATTTGATGGAAATTGACCTCACGTAATAAGTACAACAATTACGGTATCATATTGACCACCAACCATATCATCCTCCTACTCGAAACAATTAATTCCTCGGTTCCAACCCCTTCTTCTTTCGAGTCCAATAAGCAGAAGAGATAATAACTTCAATGTGAAGTGACCATTATTAATGCATTAATATAATTAATATTGCAGTTTATTGTACCATAACCTTCTTCGTTGTGCCCCCCCCCTCTCTCTCTCTCTCTCTCTCTCTCTCTCTCTCTCTCTCTCTCTCTCTCTCTCTCTCTCTCTCTCTCTCTCTCTCTGTTGAGATTTAATTCAATTCTTATATATAAAGTACTGTACAGTACCTATATGACGCAAAGAAACTTTGGTATTTATTACGTGTATAAGAAACATGTGTCACTTTATGAAGATAAAATTCCAAGAGAGTAAAAAATCACCTAACGTCTGGTTTCTTCGAACACATTAACAATGTTATGGAAGGCAGTACTACACACACACACACTCACACACACACACACACACACACACACACACATATATATATATATATATATATATATATATATATATATATATATATATATATATATATATATATATATATGTATGTATATATATGAAGGGCCTAAGGTTCAATCCCAAGAATGAGGTAGAAATTTATTTTTATTTGAGCACGATATTGTGTTTATTTTCACTTTCGTATATATACATACATACACACACATACATATATATATATATATATATATATATATATATATATATATATATATATATATATATATATATATATATATATATATATATATATATATATATATGTATATATATCTGCAACGTAGTTTACTGTGTATGTCTGAATGAGAATGCGAATACGCACAGACTACCTAATATTATCCTTGCTTAGGATTTGTTCATACAAAATTGTATTGCTTGTAAATGTGTTGACTTCTTGATACAATGAGACCCAGTGAACTTTTATCGTTACATACTTTTACTTGTGGTGATTTCCAAAGTCAGTAGTTGCTATGTGCAGTTACCAAGAAAGTTACTTGGTGAATTTTCTTATTGTACCATACTGAAATATGCGTGAACCATGTGTAGTAGACAGTAAAAGGAAAGTACTTCCAAGACAAATCTTCAATAATTCTATTACATTTTTCTTTTATTGTAATTACATGATTATCAATTCGTTTTCGAAACTATGTAATCTTTGAAATAAACCTTTGATCATAATTAGCATACTTCAGTAAAATGTTTCAGATGAGCAGACATTTGCTAATTCGACATTTCTTTACTCGAAAATGCTAGCGAATAATACCTGGCTGGGGTTTTCCATAGTCAGTTTACTGAATTTTATACGTTACTTATATCCAACAGAAAGACAATAATGAAATAACAGTATATAGCCCATTGGCTAAAGTAGAATGCCAGCCAGTCAAATGCACAATCTTAGGTGGGTCTCTATCCAGAACTGTTTAAAGTGCAATTTTCTACATGTGTACCAGTTTTGGTATCTTTATGAAAAAAACAACTATTGATATGTACAGTAAAATCGAATTCTGCTGTAGAACTATTCGACAGAAATTTCTTTTGCGTCTATGTATAGTTTTACATAACAAATTATCAACAAGATAATAATTCTCAGCCTTGCCTTTCTTATAAGATGAATCCTATGGGTTCCCCCAAAGCTTTATTCTCTGCTTTTCATA
>NC_090760.1:31440326-31455326 GCF_036898095.1 Palaemon carinicauda | reverse complement strand
CGATTATTTTTGGAATTATAGTGCATTAGAATAATGACTAATAGAGAAATACACTTTGCAAGGATCAAGGAAAAGTAAATTTAAAAAAACAAATGATAAGGTGAGTCAGTGTTTAGCTCTGCGACTCGTATATATTAAAATTCCGATAGTTATGCAACTCATAATGCCAAACTACCCAAAACGTTGTAAGGAGGCCATCACGAGAGAGCATAAGCAGATATTAGTAAATCCACAATTGTAGGGATATTTGTTTGATGATAATTGCTCATTGGCATAGTTCATGAGAGTTATACAACATATTATAGATAGTTTGCCACCAAAAAACATGTCTGGGTATAACCCTTTGGATTTTGGACTGGTGGTCGCCATGATAGCAATACGTTCAAGGAGAACCATTGAGCACCAACCCCTAGTGAAGAGGAGAACATAGTCAGCAGACGAGGGGGAATCTCAACATGTGCAGGCAGAGCAGGAAAGAGGGGCAATATCAAAAGTACCCAACCCTGAAATCTCGTTGCTGTTATCCCTATAAAGCCAACAGTCATCCATCTCAAGATTGCCTGACAAAAATGGCTAGTGATGTCTGGCTGTCCCCTTTCCATTTACCCACCCAGTATCAGAGGCAGAGGGGGCAGACGTCTCAGAGGAAGCGTGATGCATGCTAGACAGATCACTCCTTGCCTAGCAATGGCAGAAGTCAAGGAGGCAAGAAGGAGTTCAGGCCCGATGCGGGAACAGGGGTCAACTGGCTACTGGGTAGAGGCACTTCCCTGAGTATTTATGACCACACCCACATGGTACTAAAGGGAATAATAGATTGGGATGACGGTCTTTCGAGTGGGATTGCTGGCCCTTCCCGTGGTTCTACATGGTGGCTTGGGGTAATGGTAGTACATATGAACATGGCAGGTAAGTTGATCATAGTCTTAGTCAATACAAGTGACAGTGTTTTGCTCCTTAACAAGGAAGTACCCAAAGCCCTCTACAGCCAGCAACACTGGTGATCCTCAACACAGACTGCAGGCCAGACACACACCAATGACTACTGTCAAGGAGAAATCATTGCAATTTTTGCACAATTTCTTTACATTGCCCACATTGTATATGCCAGGTGTCAGCTGTATCCTAGGATTAAACTTTATGCCCAATCAAATCTCTATCAAGAGGGAGGGGAAGGTTAAGTCCAGAAAAGTGATGGCAGAAAAATGCATTCGTATGATAGAATGGATAGTGAAGAAAATAAAACTGTATATGCGGCAGGAGAGAGACAAGTGACTGCGAAAACTGCTGGAGCAAGGGAAGGAGAAATTATGGCCCCTAAGGGATAACAAGCATGGCAATGTCTTAATCTTGGCCCCTGTAACAATAGATCATTTATATCAATTTAATTTCCTTCCCTTTGGTTTGAAAATTTCCCCCAGTTACTTTTCAAGAGTTATGATGGCCGTTTTATCTCCCTTAATTGGTCATAATCTTATTGTTTATCCAAAGGTCCTAGATGCATTGCGCCCGAATAGGAAAATTAGCTCAACAAAATGTAAGTTTTTTGGGAAGCAAGTAGAATGTCTAGGTCACTTAAGTACCCAAGAGGGTATTCCAACCTGTCCCTTTAAAGTTGAAACAACTTCCCCAAAAATACTTACTCAGTCTAGGGACATTATTTTTTAGTTTGATTTTTTGACAAGTGTTGATTTTCCTGAAAATATTTGTTAATTCAAAGTACAATATTTCTTTTCTGTCACTCATTGTCGTTTCGTCTTTTGAATAAAGCCCACTTTCCGCAAATAACATAATCACTCTTGGGTTATCAATTCTGTATTGTTTTCTGGAAGCAGTATACTTTTTTTTTTCTTTTTTATGTTGTGCCTCTTTTTCTTGGATATCAGCTCACTTTCCCAAAAATATTTTCTCTCTGAAGGATGTCATCATACTGTCTTTTTTTTTCTGTAAACAGCCGACTTTCCCAAAATACTTATGCAAAAATAACTTATTATTATGCTGTACTGTCTTCTCTCTTTATTAAAGTACATTGTCTCTCAAAATTCTTTTTAAGCCAAGAGATTTTATCAAAAAGCAGACTTTCTACAAAATATTCCGTCAAGGGGTATTAATCTATAAGTTTTCCTTTTTCTGAAATTCTGACTTTCTGAAAAATTTTTACTCAGTGAAGGGATATTATCATATTGTGTTTTTATTTTATGAATAGATCTGATTTTCTCAAAAGTACCTACTCAGTCAAGGGATATCATTATATTGTCATTAAAAAACAGATGACTGTTTTGTAAATTATTTTTTATCAAGTTATATTATCATATCTTTTTCCCGAAAGTCGTTGACTCTCCTTAAATACTTATTCAGAGAATTGATATTACAGTATTTTATCATTTATTTTTTGGAAACCAGCTTATATTTTACAAAATACCTTCCCAGTTGAGATATGTAATTCTTATCGTTCTTTTTTTTTCCTAAAACCAGCATATTTTCCCTATATACCTACTCATTTAAGAGATGTTATTCTATTGTCCTTTTTTTCTGAAAACAAATGACTTTCTCCAAAATACATATTCAATCCTTAGATATCATCAGTATGAGTAATTTTTCCATCTTCACACAGCTACCATCCTAAAACATGCTCACTCTGTCAAGGAATCTTATTCTATTTTCTTTTTATGTACCATTTTTATTTCACTCTACCTAGAATTTTTTTTTTTCAATGTATTCTTTTCCTAGCGAATACCGCAAACAATTCTAAAATTCTTACTCGGCCAACGGGTATTATTTTTTCGTCTTTTCTTTTTCTGAAAAGGGCCAACTTTCCTCAAAATACTCGATAAGTTAAAAGTCATTGTTTTTTTTTTTTTTCTTTCCTTCTTTTGTTTTTTTTATCTGAAAATCGTTAAATTTTGCCAAAATACTTACTCCATCAATGGATATTAGTTTTTAGTTTTCTTTTCTGTGAACTGTTGACGTTCCTCAAAAAATGCTTGCTTAATCAAGGAGTATTATTATATTGTTTTGTTTTCTAAAAAACATAAAAAATTTTCCAATATACTTATTAATTTAGGGGATGTTAATATATTGTGTTCTGCGTCCTATTTATTAAACTCACTTTCCCAAAATACTTACCCAGCCCATAAATATAATTTTGATATCGTTTCGTTGTATTAAAACAGCTGGTCATCATCAAAAGTGCATACTGAATAAAGGAATATCATTTTATTGTCGTTCTTATGTCTCAAAATAGTTCATTGTATTCTCTTTTCCCTTTTAAAAACTACATACTTTCTCAGAATACTTACTTGGTCAAGGAATGTTGTTTTTTCTTTTTCTGAAAATAGCCGACTTTCCCAAAAATAAGTTAATAGTTATTACCTAGGCAGGGAATATTATTTCACTGTTTTTTTAACTGTTGACTTCACCCAAATTAATTGCTAAGTCAGGGGATGAAATTTCAATGTATCTTTTTCTGAACTATATTCTCTGTTAGTGGAAATCATTTCATTGTCGTTTCGTTTTATAAAAACCGCTTACTTTACGCAAAATATTTATAAAAACCATTTACTTTACGCAAAATATTTATAAAAACCATTTACTTTACGCAAAATATTTATAAAAACAGTTTACTTTACGCAAAATACTTACGCAGTTAATGGATATTATTTTATTGTGTCTGTTTTGGAACCAGTCGATATCTTCCAAGATACTTACTTAATCAAGTAATATTCTTTATCTTTATTTATTTGTTTATTTTATTTTTTTTATTTTTATTCTTATTTTTTTTTTTTTTTTGCGTAACTAACGTCTTTCTCCAAAATACGAACTCGGTTAAAGGTGTTTGGCCCTCTTAGGATATTGTAAGAGGTGGTTGTTAGGAGCTAACAGAGAGGCGAGGTGAATTCAAGTAGAATTTGTTCAACAGATAACAAACTTATTTACGAGCAGTTGAGAACATGGATGTCACAAAACTTTAAACTCTCTAAACCATGCTATGACAAGCCTAAACAGGTTACTCTATATTCTGTGTGGAAGATTTTGAGAGATAAAAAAGCAGTAGTCTTACATTTTATAAGTGTGTATGAAACGACATTCATGTGAAATAAGGCGCCCTTCTTTATAGAGGAGAACTATAGGCAGATCATCTTGCAGGAGATACGCAGGCTATAGGTGATAAATGGAAACCCAGTCTTTTTTGCCACAAATGTTAATTAAGAAAGCTCTCGGTGTGTGCACAGGATCGCGAGGAAACGGCCTGTGTAACGAGTCATCAGCGGTGGCTTGCTAGTATCGTTGGGCAGGAAGACATGTATGTCAACGTGTTAGTCTTTCAGTCTGTGTTGTTTCACCGGGGGATTGTAAGTCTGGCGGCATAGAGTAGATTTACCCACAACGTGACGTTGGCTCTGGAGATTGTCACAGGAGGTTGCAGACGGGTAAAACAATTAATTAGGGATGATCATCCTGTCACCATACACCATTTCAGCTGCCAAGACATCCAGGGCGTCCTTAGGAATAGTTCTTAATCCCAGGAGGACTCACGGAAACTGACTTAACCAGATGGAGTCACTGTAGCAGGATGTCAAAGCTGCTTTTAGGGTTCGATGAAAACCTTCAGCCATTTGTTTGGCTGCAGTGTTTTAGCTTGTTGCACATAAGATTCTCCAATGATGTCAATAATTCAGAGGTGAAAATGGTACTTATTTCAGAACTGATATGCTCAGGGATACCAAATCTCACTATCCACCCTGAGAGCATAACATATATACATAAGGCGAATGTTAGAGTTTGCATGGAGATGGCTTCAGGCCAAAGAGTGGAGTGCTCAACGAAGGTAAACAGGAAACAGTGTCCTTGTGATGTGGGTAGGGAAACTACTACGTCGACATGAATGTTAAGGATAGTAGCCCACTCCTGAATCTGTGTGTTGATGTACTTTTGAAGTTTGGCGCGAAGTATAGGCACCAACCCAATCCTTAGCATCCTTAGTAATACCATAAAAGTGATCTTTGTCTTCTGTAGCTGTGCAGTAGATCCACACGAGACATCTGAGAGGCCATGAATGAAATCAAATACCTGTCAGTGCATGGGGACAGGTATCTATTGTAGTGGTTTCCCTGCACTGACATAACAGAGGAAGGTAGCATTGGAGTCGTGAAGGGCAACATCTTCCCAACATAGGGATGTGCAGGATGTCCTTCATGCTTGGTACTATAGATCTTTTCGTTGGGCGTCTGCTAAGGTGTTGTAATTAAATCCTAGAAGAATGGCCACCAATATATTTCTTGACAGGCATTGCCAATGTGATGAATTTTCCTAGGGATATATTGAAGGGTACAGTTGTATTCAGCCATAGCGGAGAGATGTCGTCGTTGAACGGTGGACCAAGTGTTAGACCGTTTAGTGAATGTGTGCACTAGAGACATGTGGTCCATGGAAACGATGAAGAGCGTACCATCTAAGAAGTGGTGAAAGTGATGGACAGACAAATGAACTGCCAGCTATTCGCAGCTAAGGTAGAGTAGCCGGATTCCTCCTTGGACTTTTTTTTATTGAAGGCCAATGAGGTGGGCAAACCGTTGATCACCTGCTCAAGTATTGTACCAATAGCGACGGTGCTGTCATCAGCGGAAAGAAGGAGAGGAGCATGTGGTATGAGAAAAGTGGGAGCACCAGCAGTTGGAAGGGCCCTCTTTGCGTCGCAGAAGGCATCTTCTGGAAGGAGAAACCCTTTCAGGTCTTTTGGCCGGCCTTTGAGGGATACATAGAGGAAGGCAAGAGTGGTGGCAATGGCTGGCAGAAACTAGTGACAATATTTTATCATGCCTAAGAATTCTTGCAGTGCAATGACGGTCGAGAGCATGGGGAAGTTCTGAACAGCTGCTACCTTCTCAGGGATGAGGTGGGTACCTTCATGTGTGATGCGTGCCCGGAGAACAATACTTCATTGGCAACCAAGGTATACTTGTGGTACTGGACTAAAAAGATGTTCTGTTGCTGGCAATAGAGAACGATGCACAGGTGATGTAGGTGTTCCTCTCCAAAGGAAGAGATAACATGTATGTGGACCGCATAACATGCACAGAAGGGAAAATCCCATAAGATACCATCCATGAGGTCTTGAAAAGTGGTCCCAGTATTATGAAAACCAAAATATGAGTAATTGAGGGTGTATGAGCAGAAGGGGGTGGTGATGGTGGTCTTGGAGATGTCTTCTGGGTTCATGGGCACCTGATAATACCCCTTCAAGATTCGAAAGTGTAGAACACCTTTGCTTTGTACAAGTCGGAGTGGGAACCATCCTTCTTCAAGACGATGTGTAAGGGCGATGACCATGGGCTTTAGGCCTGTTAGCAAAGGCTCATTTCTTTCATTTTGGCAAACGTTTGTTTAGCAGCTGACAAATGATCCGGGGCCAGACGCCTGAATCTGGCAAACACTTTGGGAAGTTAGGTGAAGTTCTGGACGGAACACTTTCAGGTAAGACGTGAGGAGGTGGGCGTAGGTTTCTGTGGGTGTGCTGATGTGGAGTGCAGGGTCGGAGGGGGCAGGTTGAAGAGGTTTTGGCGAGTACGAGTCTGGTTGACCAATCGTCAATGCTCCACATAATCTAGGAGGTGAAAATGGGTGAGAAAATTTGCATCGAGTAGTGGCAATGTTACAATGGCAGCGAATAGTTTCCAATGGTATCTGGTACTCCCAAACGATAGTGTGAGTGTCTTGTACCCTTAGATGGAGATCTAAGATCTATAGGCAGGTACCAGGCTGATGTTAGCAGGCATAGCATGACTATGTCACGTTCTGGAAAGTGAATTTGGGAGAAGGAAACAGAAAGTACCAGTGTCTGCCAAAACTGCACACCCATACCTGCATCATGTAAAAAGTAAAGATTAGTGACAGGGAAGGCACGTCAGCTTCAGTCAGTGTTGAGTAGTTGTCTTCTTCGTCAGGAGTTGATGAGGTGATGGAGGTCTTGAAGGTGGTGAAGTACTGTAGCTGTCTGTAACAGCGTTCACTTTGTTACTTAGGTCCCTAATGGGCAAGGTATTAACATTGGGGATGGCAGCACTTACAGGTTCAGGTAGGTGTGATACTTGAAGGTTCATATCCTAAGGAGAGTCGTCTGCGGAAGGTTGCAGGCAAAAATACTGGTCATTTCACTGATAGCGAGCGAAGCCTTTAGGTCCCCCAATGACTATTGAGAGAGCTGAAAAAGCTCAGCTATACTGGCGGCTGGTGATGGAGAGTACTACTCCAGTAGGTATTTTCTTAGGGTGTCATAAGCTACTGGGACATCCCGTTGGTCGCAAAGCCAGTCAGATATTTCCGGGAATGTGTCCTCGGTGAATGCCGTGAAGACATAGTCTACTTTTCTGCTTGAGCGAGTCATGCCCTTGATGCTACCCTGAACTTCGTCGAGCTGAAACCTAGCAAACACGTCTCTTTTGGCGAAAGTCAGCAATTTCAATGATGTAGGTCAGGATCAGTGTGCGGCATCATAACAAGGGTAGGGCGTAGGTGGGGGCAAAAAAAAAAAAACAGTGAGGAGGTGATCACTCCAGTGATAATCAATATGAGAGGTGGTTGTTACATGCTAACAGAGAGACGAGGTGAACGCAAATAAGATTTATTCATATAGCAAGCTTATATATAAGCAATTAACCACAAAAATGTAAAGAAAATCAAAAACATTTAAAACATGCGATGGCAAGCTTAAACAGATTGCTGTATTATCAGTGTAGGAGAGAGTGAGAGATATAAAGAGCAATAGCATTATATTGTATGAGCGTCTGTGAAACACATGTAGAACAATTTAACTTTCTCTCCTTTTACTGAAAACTGTTGACTCTTTCCATGATACTCAGTCTATGGAATTTATTCTAATATCTTTCTTCTTCTAAAAACAATTCACTTTCCTTTATTTCACATGTAGTGAGGGGATAATATCATGTATATTTATGAAAAAAGCTGACATTCATAAGATAATTACTTTGTTAAGAGACATTATTTAATCATATTTTTATATTTTCATGACACTAGGTGAATCCATCCAACAAAATTGTTCAGTCAAGGGATATTATTTTAAAGTTTTTTACTTCTTTTAAAATACCTGACCGTAGTCGTTTCTTTTTCTGTCTCCAAATTACTGACTAAGTTAAGAGATGTCATCATATTTACTTTTTTTTATTATGAAGGAGAATTTTCTCATTTTGGTTTCTTTTTCTCTATACAACTCCCGTTTCCTAAAGCACTTACTTAGTGAATGAGCACTATTATCTCATTTTTTCAAATACTCGGTAAAGGGATATTATTTTATCGTATTACCTTTTTTCTGCAAACCGCTGTCTTACCCAAAATTACTTACTATGTTTAGAGATATCATCATATTACATATGTTTTTTTCTGAAAGCAGTTCGCTTTGCTCAATGTCAGTTTCCAGTCAAAGGATGATATTCTATTGTCATTTCTACGACAATAGTTGATTTTCCTCCAAATACTCACTTTCTATGAAAACACTTATTCAGTCTATGAATAATTTTTTATTGTGAATCCTTTTCTGAAAATATTATTTTCTCCAAAATACATACGCTATCAAATTATATTACTTAATTGTTTCTTTAAAAAGTTGATTCTAGCGATAATAGCTAATCAGTCAATGGAAATGATTCGATTTTTTTTTTGGCCAAAAAATATTACACTCTCTGGGGCAAATATGTCATTGCATTTTTTCTTCTTTGAAAAGATTAATGCGTTTTATCTTACAAGCAGAGTAGGGATTTCAGAGCCTCTATCAACGCCGGGAGTTGCGTATTCTTCTCAAAGCTCAGAGGTATTCTCGTCTGCATCAGACTTATGTAATATAAAGAAGGTAAGTTTTGAAGCTTGTGAATTTAGGTATATATATAAACATACAAACACACACACACACACACACACACACATATATATATATATATATATATATATATATATATATATATATATATATATATATATATATATATATATATATATATATATATACACATATATATGTATATATATATCGACATATATATGTATATATATATATATATATATATATATATATATATATATATATATATATATATATATACATATATATGTATATATATGTATATATATAAGTATATATATATATATATATATATATATATATATATATATATATATATATATATATATATATATGTATATATGTATATATATATATATATATATATATATATATATATATATACATATATATATATATATATATATATATATATATATATATATATATATATATATATATATATATATATATATATATATCGAAGTCGGGAGTATATCAACAGCATCAAGAAATTTGAATATTATCGGTTCAGCTCATACATAGTGAAGACAGGATACATAATGCTAGTAAATACTATTCAAAAATGTTTTTACTTTGGATCAGTACTGGTATGTGAGAGTGGAATTTATTTTTATTCGATTCTCACTTCCATGCCATCATAATGAATTAAAAAATTGAGGATGTCATTGATTTTGTCGTAAGTGTTTTTTTTTTTTTTTTTTTTTTTTTTTAAATAAAAGAACCATTTTCGAATCAATGTATATGCTTATATAAATCTTCTATATTTACATTACACAAATGTATATATCTTGTATTTTGAAAAAGACATTCGTTATTAAACTTCAGTAATTACTCCTGTATCCTATAGATAATAATTAAATTCTTCAACAGGAATGAACTTTTAATCATATGACAATTAAATTAATTGAATGTGTAGGAGAAATAAAAAAGATGTCTGATACTATTTCTAGATATTTATAGAATTTACCATTCTAAATTGGACATTTTAGATGAACAATTTTGGGGACTAACCCTAGATGCATTGGTAATTTGTCAAGTATTTGAAAACCAGAAAACTTGGGCTTCAACAAAATTCCCATTCTTGCAGATATGATGCAAGAAAGACTAAAAGAAGATAAAACCTTGACGAGTGCATTCATAATTAGACAAAGGTCCTTTAAATGTACACGGAGTATATTCAAAGGACCTTGAATTAAACAATAAAATTTCTCTATACTTTAGGAGCTTTATTGAAGTGATAGAGCATTTCCTGTAATATCAGAAATATCACAGTAATAAAGCCATTTGCCTGTTTTATTTCTATTCTTCTACCTACATAAACATAATTTATATGATAATGAATTGCTGAGGGGCCATTCTTCTCAAAGTATTCATGATCTCATTTTGCCCATAAAAGACTTCCTAAAAATATCAATTAAAAGCCTTAAGAATTGAGTTCTAGAATAGGGCAATTACTTAAAAAAGAGTGTTTGTAACTGGTTGAAATATACACTAAAATAGAGAGACAAACTCTCCGAGGATAATTCCTTCTTAAATCAACAAGAACTGATCTGAAAATTTGATGTTGGGCCTCGAAATCACAGCTTCTTAAAAACAGATGTCTCCAAGTGCATGTTTTGCTCCTTTCTAGACTTACCATTGTTTACTGTTAATTTCGAATGGTTATATACTGGATTTTTCCGCTCAGATTCGCTAATTTTATTGTGAAGGTATGATAATGAGAGAGAGAGAGAGAGAGAGAGAGAGAGAGAGAGAGAGAGAGAGAGAGAGAGAGAGAGAGAGAGAGAGAGAGAGAGAGAGAGGTGATTAGGAAATATGCCATAGCAAACTCAAATATGATAAGTGTTTCATCCCTTCTATTTAGAAATACTCTCACGAAATATTTCACACACAATTAAGGAAGGCTTTTGAAGACTTGGCTTACCTAAATATATAGTAAACAATTAAAAATTTTACCAATATGCTGGCTTATCTATGAAGCAAATGGTGTGAATTATCATATCTTACACAAATAATAAAACATATTGAGAAAAGTAAGAGATATCTAGAAACTGGGTTTTATAGCGCCATAGTCCTGGACACTGAATTGTAAAAGTAAAATAATTCAGCAATTATCTGGCTTTAGTTCGGATAGATTTCTGTACTCTTAGATATTTTGACCAGGCAATTTCCATATGGCAGAACTAACGACCCTAATAAGGGAGGTAAACTGGATTAATTACATTTAAAAAAATCTCTAATACTAAAATTAGACATATAAAGTATTGCATACAAATTTAATTTTGTAGATTATTCAAGATAGTATAATTTTCTATGAAAATAACGTATGTCTAGAAAGAAATTCAGGCAAAAGGCGACAAAACCACCTAATTGAGCTGGATTAAGAGATTTGAAAACTTTAGGTATGCCTATGTTTGGCTTTCGGATTATCGTTCCAACAATACTGGGGATCACAGGTAAATGTTTTGGACAAATAGCCTAAAATACCTGAGTGCTTTCATGTGACTGAAACCCTTTGGATCTCTCTCCGCTTGTTTTCGTAACTTGTTCAAGCTAAAAGGAAAACAAAAAATGTTTTGGCTTCTCAGAAACAATCAAATACGGTATTATTTTCACGTCGATGTTTTCTTAAAATATTCATAGGTTCTATATAAGGCTTTTGGAGTCTACTTCCTTATCTCCTCCACCACGCCTATCCATGGGCCTCCATTCTCCAGCCAGTCTCATTATGACCCACAAACTGGATTTCGTGGATATAAGGACTAATACTTTGAGCCTCGTAACGGCTCTATTGGTCAGATATTAAACGCTACACCGGGAAAAACCTTCCTTTTCTTACAAACTATTTTTGTAAAAGGAGAAAAATCAGCCATTTGATTTCGGTCTGTTATTTTGAATAATGATTAAGTCCATTATTTGCTAATTGGGTGATAGGATCATCGACTATATTTGGTTTTAAATAAATATTCATAAAGTTTCTTATATACTTTTTTCTTTATTCAACTATCGTTGCTCACTACACCAGCTGACTGTGTCACCTTTAAAGGTTTAAAGGCTACTCATGAGTAGCAGAGGCAAGGGACAGTGACATTGCCCTTAGCAAGCAGAACAATGTCCTAGGGACTGGCCATATATACATATGACCAACGCCCAAGACTCCTCTCCACCCAAGCTAATACTAGGGAGGGCCAGGTAATGGCTGATGATGATTCAGCCAGTCGACCTATAGGCTCCCCAAACCCCCAATCGATACCTCATATGGATGATAAGGTTGCAAAAACTAAAGGAATTAACGAGTTTGAGCGGCACTCGAACCCCAGTCTGGCGATCACCAGAGAGGGACATCACCAATAGGCCACCATAATCCTGCCAGGCGTATTAGATGTTTCTGTTGGGTAAGAGAAGAAATGTTTGTAGTTTTCATAGAGTTTTCATGAATCGTTATGCAAACAATTTGGCAACAAGTATATTTTATGATACTTTCGTTAATTCATAACACAAGAAATGTATCATAAAAAAAGTGGGTTCCAGGACTTTATCGAATTGAAAACATTAGCAACCAATTCTCTCTCTCTCTCTCTCTCTCTCTCTCTCTCTCTCTCTCTCTCTCTCTCTCTCTCTCTCTCTCTCTCTCTCTCTCTCTCTCTCTCTGTAGAATAGTATGCCCAAATGTACCCCAAAGCAACAGAACTCTAATCCAAGACAGTGGCAGACCATGGTACAGAGGCTATGGCACTATCCAAGATTAGAGAGCAATGGTTCTATTTTGGAGTGTCCTTTTCCTAGAAGAGCTGCTTACCATAGCTAAAGAGTCTCTTCTACCCTTACCAAGAGGAAAGTAGTCACTGATAATTACAGTGTAATAGATAACCCCTTGAGAGAGGAAAATCTGTTTGGTAATGTCAGTGTTGTCAAGTGTATGAGGACAGAAGAGTATATATAAAGAATAGGGCATACTAATCAGTGTATATGTAGGCAAAGAGAAAATAAAACGTAACTAGAGAGAAGGATCAGATGTAGTACTGTCTGGCCAGTCAAAGGACCCCATAACTCTCTGGTGGTCTCTAGCTCACAATGCTCGTAAATTGTTCTCCATACCATCATTCTAGATCTCCTGTTTCTTTTTTTTTTGGGGGGGGGGGATTTCCTACTTCTCATTTGAAAATCCATCACTGCCATTCTATGTTGTTTAAAACCAGCTTCTGCCAAAATATCTTTCCAGTTCATCACAATGTTTTGTCAGCTCCTCTAACCAGGATGTGATCTATTTGGCTTTCCATTCCTCCACTCTCATAGGTTATCAGGCGCTTATCAATCTTCTGAAACCAGGTGTCCATGCATGCTAATTCAAAACACTGAGCCATCTCTAGTATACTGTATACTCCACATCGTAATTCCTAATTCCTAACCTACATTCTCCATATACCCCCTCATATCCAGCCCTTTTCTTCCCCACTTTACCATTTATGTCTGCTCCTATGATTAGCTTTTCTTCTTTTATGTATTATGTGTGTATTTTGTATTTCAAAACCTCAAGGGCTACGTGTATTGAAAGTAATGTTGCATAGTGTTGCATTGATAAAAAAAGGTTTAAACATTTATTATAAGTGTAGTATCATATGTTGTAAACGTTTAAATCCTGTAAGAGTTACCTCAAAGATGGGATGGGATTTTCATTACTTTTGTATCACAGTAGGGTCCTGTCTTTTAAGAGTGATGCTTATTTGTTATTTTCATAATTTCTATACGAAAGTTTGTTTACCATGATACCAGTCAGGAGTCGAGACTCAGAACTAAAGTTTGTAAAGCTTGCTAACATCAATAGCAGTAATGTATGGAGAAGAATAAAGGACTTTTGTAATGCAAATGTATTATTCAACATTCCAAACACTGGACGAGTCGGTGAAGATGAGGGGATTAACATAACTATAACAAACCTTGCTTTTTCAGGTGAGTGAGCTCTTACAATAATCATAATGATACTGAATTCCATACATATTTCTCTTTCACTGTTTTAAAAGGGTTTTCAATGACTTATGTAAATAACTCTTGTTGTGTTTGTTCGTGTCAACCCATCTGAGGTGCATGTGCTGAAATTTTATTTATTATCCGATCACTTATCATCATTAGAATCTTTGAAAGCCTATCATATATTTTCTTCACTATTACTAATTTTTCCTTCCAATTATTACCTACTATGACCCAACTATTTTTTCCTCTCGGGATCTGCTGTAATAGAATTTACACCCATTTCTTTCCCCTTAGTTCAATTACCTTTTCAGCTTGTCTCCTGCACACACACGACATCTATCTTCCTGTCTCTCCATTTCATCAACTATCTCCCCCAATCTTCGTTTCAGTAAACCAATATTCTAAGGACCCGATCTGATCATCCCTTGGTCATTAGCTTCTTTGGCCGAATTCGGGAACCCTGGGGTACCTCTCGTCCATTTATCACGCCAGTAAGGGGATACATATCCTCGTCGCTCACGGGGAACCGTTTAGCCGCATCCACATTCCTAATAGCATAAGGCATGATTTATAATTTCACAGAGAGTTTTCGATAGCATACCCTTGCAGTTATCAACCTAGTTTATTAGCAGTGGGCCTAGCCATTGATTAAATAGTCCAACTGCAAAGCAGAACTTTCCAATGTTTTTGGTAATGGGCCTAGTCTTTCCTAAAAAACAAGATTACAAGCCAGCAGTTGTCATTTTAGTCCCTTTCTATATATATATATATATATATATATATATATATATATATATATATATATATATATATATATATATATATATATATATATATATGATAAATTTTGCACATTTAGACGTTTTTTCATATTCAAATAAGCCATATATATTTTTGATACATTAATGTCTGGATTCTCTTAACGACCTCGGGATCAGAGCCCCAGGCGAAATCACACAAAGACAAGAGCATGTGACCGGCCGGGAATCGAACCCTGGTCCGGCAAGCTTGTATAGACAGTGACTAAACCACTTGGCCACGAAGAAAGATAAAAGTCAATGACAATTCTTCTGTACTTATACCTGTCGAATTCAGGTGTTTTGTACTTAGAACTGAAATGAACCCATTTTCACCATCGTAGCTAATTAGTAGTT
>NC_090760.1:31427826-31435326 GCF_036898095.1 Palaemon carinicauda | reverse complement strand
AGAATAGTACGAACCTCCCACACAATAATATATATGAACAAGGAATATCTAAAGTTTTCGTTACGTTACACCTAAGACAAAAATGGACGATTGCTTTACTTTTAAAGGGAACTATTCTTAAATCAACCTCTTACTTCAACTCTTAGTAAGGGGATATGAATAAAGCACTGAAATAAGTATTGGTGATCGAAATAATATACTTTACAGAAATAAATTATGAAATCACTTTTTTTTCACCATAAATTAATTTATGAATTCATTCAATTTTGACAATCATGGAAAAACATTGACACTTTAACACTATAGTAAATAAACAATGATTACACTTACATATACGTAACTGTTACTCTTGGGTCCTCAGAACTTACACAAGGTTACCAAACGGTTAAGCAAAAATAAATACACTTCACTTTTTAATCAAATCTCACGGGGCCAATCACAAAAACAAATTAATAAATTTTACAATCTAATTTGTATTCAAAAATACACTTCACTTCTTTCAGAATCAAAATTAAAAGAATTCCAATATTTGAACAAACGCGATACACCTTTGAAATAGAACACTATGCACATTTGAGAGGAAATACTATGCACGTTAGAGAGGAAACACTATGCACGTTGGAGAGGAATACTTAGAGGCTGGATAGTTGCTGGAGAGAGGACTGGTGGGCGTTGGCTCTTTCAGAGGGTCAGGCAGGATCTCTCGTTCCTATGCATTGCTAGGCCCTTATATATATCCTCCTAATCCACTCCAGAAACTTCAAGTTAGTCATTTTCGTAGCGTGAGGCATGCTCCAGACGGCCTCTCATGACATCAGGTTACCAACTTATCAGTTTGAAGAAGGGGTTCCTTTCGTCACCCAACGAGGCAGCACTCTCGGCTAACTCCACTCACCTCCTCTCATAACATTGTAAAAAAAGAATAATGTTTAGTCTAGAATCTTCATACATTTCCAACAACGTGGAAACATGACAAAATCCCGAGTGTGTGTCATACAGCATACCTTTTAACAAGTTTACATAAGACTTCATAACCAAACTACGTGAAAAGAAAATCTAATTCTTTAAAATGACGTAAATTTACATCATTATCATCATTTTCATTAAATGCCAAGCTACAACCCTAGCTGGAAAAGCAGGATGCTATAAGCCCAGGGCCCCAACAGGGAAAATAGCCCAGTGAGGAAAGTAAATAAGGAAAAATTTAATATTTCAAGAATAGTAACAACATAAAAATAAATATTTTATAATAAACTATAAAAACTTTATATATATATATATATATATAGAGAGAGAGAGAGAGAGAGAGAGAGAGAGAGAGAGATATCCATACACACTCATATATACACTTGCATATATATATATATATATATATACATATACATATATATATATATATATATGTATATACATACATATATATATATATATATATATACAGACGTATATATGCATTTATGCACAAATATACTGTGCATATACTGTATATACTCACATATGTAAATATATTTCACATAAAGGTATAAAAAGCCCTCATATAATAAATAGTAAATCATATCTTACACCCTCTTGTGGTATTAAATTCCCTCTTCAAGAGCTTTACCTATTTGACCTTCTGTATATAAAATTTTCCATGCTAATTACAGAGAATATATTATACACATCCTCAGTCATAATTCTCCTGACAGTGTAAAAAAATGCATATATCATATCCAAAGTAATTCAAATGAAAAAACTGGATGTAAGTCAAACAGGTATATCTCTTGATAGGAGAATTAAACTGCCTAAGAAAGATATGCTAAAGATAAAAATGCGATATTGGCGTATGTTAAAGATCAAAATCATACTATTAATTAGCAATGTTTAGAAATTGATTAATTCCAATACCTTATTAGAAAGAAATATCATACAATCCGGATTACAAAAAGAAAGTTTTGATAATACAAACTCAAATATTTATATGAAAAGGAAACTGATAGCTTCATGAATTTTAATTTCTTTAAGCACGCCTTACTTCAGTGACATCATGGGAATGACATACCACATATTGCACATGTCTATATGATATCAATCTTTGGATTTCTACTATCTTACCTCTGCATGTATAGCTGTATACTCATGTGTGCATATACTACACTGTTAATTGTGTTGTGTTTGGGTGTGGTTTTATATGTTTGTACCAGTATGTAAAATATATGCAAATATATGTGTATATGTATGAGTGTTTGTATATGTATATACTGCATATGGTCATGTGAATAATTATATGTATATGCATATGTATATATGTGTGTAAGGAAGTTTATCGGTGGGTATGTATCTATGTATATTCATACCCATGTGTACAGGTATATATGCATGTATATGCTTTAGCGTAGACATGGATAAGTAAAATCATTTAATGTAAATTATAATTTTGATAAAGTAATTGTAAGTAATTATCTAATGGTCCAGAAATTATACCTGGAAATCTCGGCTTTTCCCTTAACCATTCCCGCTTGACTAACGGGAAATGAACTCGACCCATAAAGGCATTGACAAGTCACAAATACAGGTGACAAATTTAGTGATATTTTGTCCTACAAAAGTTTGTATGTTTGTTGATACTCTCATTATAGGCTATAATATATAACATAAGAAGATATATCAATAACTTAGTTTTCTTGATGATTTTGTTGAGGTAAAACTAGTCAGCAGCCACTCAGTATTTTCATTTTACTTATGGTCTATTGCATATATATATATATATATATATACAGTATATATGTTTATATATTTATATATATATATATATATATATGTATATATATAAATATATATATATATATATATATATATACACACATATATATATATATATATATATATCTAAAGATAATCTCCATCAGCCTTTGGTAGACCACAGCCGGATAAAGACCTTAAACATGTCTTCACACTTTCGTCTGTCAATGTCAGTCTATACTTGCAAGTTTTCTGATCTCAGTTCATTATTTCTTTTCCTTCTCTTTTTCTTTTTATTTTGCATTCTCTAGGTACCTATACTATTATTCCTTTTTTCAATCTATTATCTGCCATCCTCATTATATGTCCTGCCTATGTCAATTTCTTTTTATACTTTTTGTTAGAATATCCTCTACTTTAGTTTGCTCTTGTATCCATGGTGGTCTTTTTCTGTGGGTTAATGTTATTCCTATCATTCTTCTTTCCACAACCATTGGAGTTGTAAGTAGCTTATATTCTAAGGCTTTGGTATGTCTCTACGTTTCTGATGCATAATTTAATACTGGTAGGACTATCAGATTATATACTTTTCGTTTTAGAGTGAGTGGCTTTTTACTTTTCATATTATCATTTTATTTAACAAAATATCTCCAACACATACTTAATATTAGTCTCATGTCCTGGGGAAACCTGTACTGTCTGTCCTGAGTATATACATTCATTATCAATCTCTATAGGTTTTTCTATAAACTTTAAAATTTCCATTTTCATTAGACATTCTCTTAGTTTTACTCATGTTCATTTTCAAGCCTACTATTCTGCTTACGGTTAAAGATGTTACGATGGCCTCAGCTGATACATCTATTTCAACAACAAATTATGTATTGTAATCTATTACACAGAGGATATCCTACAATATCTCCTACTTGAGTCTGTTGGATGCTTTCTGTGCTCTTGTCAGTAGTTCAAGAGCTTAACGACATGTAGCCATAACCATCAAGGGTCACATGCACTTTATTGATCTCTGACGAAGTGGCCTAACACTGCGATGAGTGTCTGATCATATTTGCTCTTTTCCTGAATAACAATCAGTCCATACCATTCAGCCACTGAACAGAACTATTCTCAGTTGACATTATGTTCTTCCTTAAAGGGGCTACAAAATATGATGTCTTCCACATAGGCAAGGGTGTCCTCCAAGCTTCCAGTATGGATAATACTGTCCAGAATCAGATGAAAATGGGCAACCCCATTTGCAATGACAAAAGGATCTGAAAAAACTCAAATGGACATCAACACACATCAAACCCAACGTACATTTTCTCTTTAATCTCTAGAGCTATTTTCCCTGTTGGGGCCCCTGAGCTTATAGCATCCTGCTTTTCCAACTAGGGTTGTAGCTTAGCAAGTAATAATAATAATAATAATAATAATAATAATAATAATAATAATAATAATAATAATAATAATAATAATAGATGTATTACTAGCATGCTGATTTCAGGTCAATGAAGCTGAAGTTGCTCTACATGAAGATCATCTCTGTCATATCAAATATTGCTGGGACTATTTCTGCGTTCAGGCTTGTGAAACGGTTGATTGTTAGGGAGTAGTCCACTGCCATTTTGTTTCTTACTCCCTCTCATCATGACGACTACTTGAGCTTAACAAGTTTGATGAACCCTTTTGTAGTATGTGCTCTGCCTCATCTTCAATGAACTTACATTCCTTTCCATTGTAGCAATGAGATCTTGTATTGGCCATGAATCAGGAGCCAGGTTTAAAAAGTGTCAGAAGATTAGCTGCAGTGACTGTTGAATTTATAGCTCCAGAGGAGGTTGCCATTCTTCACGCTCTAGGGGCAAAGATTTGTACTGCTTCAAAAATTCATGGCTCAATAGAACAGGACAGCACAGATAATCTATGATGTACAGTTGAAAATAGTCTTACTAGCTGTCATTGATAGTCAGACCGACACAACATAGTTCAGATATTTCAGTGGTCTGGTGAGTAGAGGCCATAGAAACTTCCTGTTTCAAGTAATAACGCGAGACCAGCAGTTTACGCAACTTCAAGTCTGCATTAGCTTGGTGAACTTCCGAAGTCACTCAAGCTTCTCTTTGTTCCTTAGGTTCTACAATAATCTTCGTGACTGCCCAGGAGATTTCATTCAAAGCTGTGGTCACTGATACTGAGCAGAGGCCATAGAAACTTCCTGTTGCAGGCAATAATATAAGACCATCAGATTATGCAACTTCAAGTCCGAGGAACCTCAGTGAACTTCCAGACACTCAAGATTAAGCTTGTACCTTATCTTCTAAAATTATTTTTGTGACTGCACGGAAGATGCCATTCAATGTTGTGGTCACTGATAATGCCTCCAGTTTGGTACCTATTTTCGCCCTTGCTGAAAAGCAACATATCTGGGTAAAGTGTCCAATCATCTCATCCTTACCCTGCATTCTTTGACTTACATAATTTTCAAGATGATAACCCCTCCACAGAGGAAATCCTTTCTGACACTTAATTATGGCATGTACAGTGTTAGACAATGTTGTTGTCTCTGATTCATAAGATGCTGTCAGTTTGGACTTTGTGTGATATACTTTGAGGCCAGCTGGACCAGTTCAAGTGCACATGTCTATTTCACAGCAGTGCGAGTGAAGATCAAATTTAAGGTTCTCATATTGCCCTTATGTAATAGCATTAGAAGTCCCACTTGTTAGGAAAGCATGCTTGATGACTAATTCTTCCACTTTTTTAGTATCAGTAAATAGTAAGTACCAGTATTGGGGCTAAATTATCAGTATCTCTGGAAACTGGTCCAGTATTTTTACCAGCCTGTTGTTTGTGAGTAGCCAAGCAGTGTTTTATAAGACTTAACTTATTATCTTAATCAGTCTTGCTTTCAGTATTTTGAATGCCAGGGAGTAAGTAGTTAAATTCTTTATCAGCTTGAAAAAATTGCTTGAATCATGTGCTCAAAGAAACTTCAATTTTTTCTGGACTCAGAGCAAGATATATTGATTTGACGAATGCCTCTAAGTTGAAGTTCCACATGCCCCAATCATATGCCATTGTCGATGACTTTGGCTTGATACAAAGAGTGCCTCGTCTCAAGAATTAATCGTTCCTTCGAAATCTGACGCAGCTCAAAGTAGTTGGCGGATTAAACTGAGGTTTAAAGTTAGTAGACGTCATCATATGGATCAACATATTTTTTTTTCTTTTATTAGTAGTTAACACTGAGTAGCCTGTCACTGATGTGTCATACTCTTGTAAGATTTATATAAAGTATGAAACAGAATATAATGTAATTTTGAGGATGTTCTGAATTAGAATTGGTCACAATTGTATTAAAGTTTTGAGTCTTTTGTTCTACTGAATGAGAATCTGGATTCCTTGTTTGATTGGCCTATCAATTCCCATGCGCTAAAGTGCCAAGTGAAAGTCAAACCCTGGTTCAATGATGAATGTAGACATACTTATTTGGAGAAGCAGAAAGCCTATCATCTTTGAAATGGTAACAGATTCGATTTGACTGACAATAACTATATTCACTTAAGAGTTGTTACACGGAGAGTTTATGATTCAACTGAAGAGGAATACAATTTACCAATAAAAGAAACCCTTTCAGGTACAACCTAGGAGCATAACTGATAGGCTACACTTAAATCTACGTTCTTTGGTGTAGACCTAACAGTTCTTCCTTTGCTTAAACTAGATGGCTATATCAATCCCTGTCCAAAGGAAAAAGCCACTCTTTTAGCTGATGTGTTTGACAGTAAGCAGGGTAATAAGAAACTCGATCGCCCTCATTCCTATTTTCCTGAGGCTAAACCAACTAGTTTAGCTTTTTGTTGATGTCAAATTAAAACACTCATGATGGACCTTGATGTTTAGCAACTAGTTTAGCTTTTGGGTGATCTGAAATTAAAACACTCCTGGTGGACCTTGATTTCTATGGAGGTGTAGACCTACATGGTATTTTTCCTTTGCTTCTATGAAAGACTGCAGATTTCTTAGCTCCTACGTTATCTGTTATTTTCTGCAAGTTAGCAAGAAGAGGTTCTTTAGTAAATGTTGGAAATTATTAATGTTCCTCCATTACGTAAATCCATTTTGGTAGCTCTAATCCAGATGATTACTGCCCAGTTTCCATAACTCCAACATTTTGGTAAAACACCTAAATAGGTATCTCTTCCTTAGTGTACAATCTGGTTTTCGTAAAGGCCTAGGAGCATGTGATGCCCTTTTTACATTCTCCAATGCTGTAAAGAAATCCCTTAATTGTGGTAAGGAAGTTTGTATGATTGCCTTGCTTTTAGAGCTGCCTTTTACCGTGTTAATCATGAGACCCTTGTTTTCCAACTCAAACAGTTGGGAGTAGGTGGTTATTTTCCTAGCTTCATAATTGAATTCTTGATCAATTGATTGCAAATTTTTGGAGGTGGGTATGATTGTGAATATAGAAATGAGATATCTGGTGTCCCTTGGGGTAGTGTTCCTGGCTCATTACTGTTCATGCTATATACACATGAGATGTGGTTTGACCTACAAAATAGGATCTTTTCATATGCAGATCATACTACTCTCTTTGCTTTAATTTTCCTAAATGTAAATCTGGGGTTGCTGAATCCCTTAATAGAGACCTAGGCAAAATTAGCGCATAGTGGAAATTATGGGACAATAAGTTGAACCCTAACAAAACTAAAATTATGATTGTAAGTTGGTCGAGGATAATGTTTCTTTAAATCTGTGACTTAAAATTCAAAGTGA
>NC_090760.1:31419491-31427326 GCF_036898095.1 Palaemon carinicauda | reverse complement strand
AAAAATCAAACGACAACAAAAAGACGTACAAACCATAAGATAGAAGACACTCACGAGCACAGGGTCAGAGGAAAAAAAAGAGGAAAAAAAAAGAGCTAGATATAATAACTCCAACCAAAATCACCAGCATCAAAAACTTACACTAAATATACTATAAATACCATTCAAATAACGCAAAAAAATAACCTAACAAACTTAAATTACACCGCACACCAACACCAAAAATAAATATATATATGAATTATCTTGTATAAATTATTATGGGACACCAACACTGTCCATACACACAAGCCAACTGTCTTTTATGGCACAACACCACTATATATAACCAGAAGACTGTCTTAAATATCCTTAACAGCCTTAACTCTCGGGGGTCATGGGTGTCATCGTCGTCGATATCATCATCATCATCAACATCGTCATCCTAAATCTTAATTGTAATAAACAGGCCAGGTCGTCAACAGTTGATCAATCAAATGAGCAGTCCAAACAAAATCGTAATACAGGCCAAGTCATCAACAATACATCCACTTTCAAAAAACTTGGTCTCTCCAAAGAGGAATCGCAGCCTGCCAAAATAAAAAAGAAAAACACTTACGAACACTTCTAGCTAACTGAACTATCGCACTATAATCAAAGATAAATAATAAATTGTTCCTATCATTCACAATCACGACAAGCAAAGATAAACAAAACTGTACTTACTTTGAAAATCAAAAAACACTTCCACGCTGGTCGAAAATATATAAATAGTTATCCAGCACTCACACAACTGCCTTAAGCTGCAGTCAAATAAAAAAGCATTCGCTCCGAAACATTCACCACTGTCGTAACCTTACTAAAAATGTAAACAAACAATCTCATTTATACCAACAGTCTTCCTCACCACAAACGATCGTTACACTAACTACTTTCGCTCGCTAACACAATATCTCTCTCTCTCTCTCTCTCTCTCTCTCTCTCTCTCTCTCTCTCTCTCTCTCTCTCTCTCTCTCTCTCTCTCTCTCTCTCTCTCTCACAGGATTTGGCAAAACAAAAATAAAAATAAAGCAAAAATAAATCCTCCACACCGTACTCCCCGGAGGTAATTTTTTCCCGGTCGACTAGACCTAGAGACCTAAGATGTTACCGTTATACATCTTTTCAACTAACTATAAACTATGTTAGAGCTTCTTGCCCCCTACAGGGAAGAGTCCTACTAGACTCTGGAAAAGTCTCGAAGAGTACATATATCTATGTATGAATACCAGGCAAGCTAATATAGTGGTCTCGCCCTATATTAAGTAAAGCATAGTTTGTATAGAACCATTGCGTCAATATATATTGACCAGTAATCCGCACAATACTTGTATTGGACAATGGTTTATATCCGCATAGGAAGAAACTAATAAAACCGCCCTCGTCCCTTTATGGGACGGAGTCCTCCCATTAGGGGACTACATAAACCAATGCAACATAGCTTGCATAACAGAACAATTCTATTAGAATTATCCCAGATAAGATACATAGAATTAAAATGCTCAATTATACCAATAAATTGACACAGGTGAAAGAGACGCAAGGTTCTCAAGAACAAGTTTATTGACAGACAATAAACAGACAGGTTAACAACAAATATATATATATATATATATATATATATATATATATATATATATATATATATAAAAGAGGATAACCCAATACTTTAAGCATAAGTATGAAAGTAAACAGAACTTGTTTATCTGAAAGAAAAACCATTAAACACCACTTTAATAAGATACCGAGGTATCAAGTCATAAAAGTCTGTATTACAGATCAATCACATTAGCGTTAGAAACGCTCGGCACACATGTCTGAACTTATGCTAGGTTCACCTTTGAAAGAAGGAACAGTCTATGTGGGCACTTGGTGCCCTCATTTAGTTTGTAGTACAGTATGTACCTACACACTCACCCTGGACTTAATCGTCCCAATTAAGACCACTGTTCCTCGCAGAGTTAAACAGTAGGGTTAACTACACGACCCACTGCTACCACAGATCTCTTAAGTTCCTCTACTTGCTTCGCATAGTGGCGAAAGAACACCCTGGAAGACTTCCAGCCCGTGTATGAACGGAGATGTTCAAAATCCATACCATTAAAGAAATTTAGGGATGAGGCAACTTTCCTCGGATCGTGACCTGCGGGTGTACTGTCAGGATCCGCTCTGCGAATAAAATATGTGATTTTCGCTCTGAGTTGATTCAGAGATAAATTTGAGCCTGATGTTTCTCCCCTGAATAGTTGACCACCCTTGAAGTCTGAAGTTCTACGAAGATAGACCTTTAGGCATTCTACTGGACATAGAGATGCATCTTCTTTCAGAGGGCAGATTCTCCAGGGACCCCACCTGTTGGTGGGTAACTCATTCTTGGCGAGAAACGTAGGATCCGGAAACAGGTTCAGATCCCCCCCATCCAGGAACTGAACACGACCTGCCTCTCTCGAGAGGGCTACGATCTCACTAACCCTGGCCCCGGACGCGAGTGCAAATAGGAAAAAAACTTTTTGCGTCAAATCCTTTAACGCACATTCTTCATTGCTCAACAGGGAGGCGAAATGAAGAACTTTGTCTAAAGACCATGAGATGGGCTTTGGAGGTGCTGAAGGTCTGAGCCTTGCGCAGGCTTTCGGAACTTTATTAAAGATCTCGTTACCTAGGTCGATCTGGAAGGCAAATAAAAGGGGTCTCATCAAAGCAGATTTACACACTGAAATCGTGTTAGCTGCCAACCCTTGGCCATGGAGGTGGATGAAGAAAGATAAGCAGAAGTCTGTTGAGATCTCCTGCGGATTCTTTGCCTTTACAAAGGCCACCCATTTTCTCCAAGATGACTCATATTGCCTTCTAGTCGATTTGCACTTATATTCCTCTAGGAAGTCTAAGCTAGCTTTCGAAATCCCGAAACGCTTTCTCACCGCAAGGGCGAGAAAATCATGAGCTGCAGGGTCCGGGTTTTCTGTAATGAAGCGCAGACAGTCGACTTCTGGACTCGCTGGGTCAGAACTGGATGTGGTAGCGGCACGAACTTCATCTGTAGTTCATACGCCAAGGGGAACCACATACTGTTCGGCCACTTGTGGGCCACTATTGTCGCTACCCCCTTGAAGGATCTCAGTTTGTTGAGGACCCTCAACAGAAGGTTGTGAGGAGGGAACAGATAAATCCTGGACCATCTGTTCCAGTCGAGGGACATTGCGTCCACTGCTTCCGCTAAGGGGTCCTCGTACGGGGACACGTACAGGGGCAACTTCTTGTTGTCTTTCGTCGCAAAGAGGTCTATCTGCAGTTCTGGGACTTGATTCAGAATGAAGGAGAATGATCCTGCGTCTAAGGACCATTCCGACTCTATCGGTGTGAACCTGGATAGAGCGTCCGCTGTCACATTGCGGACTCCTTGAAGGTGAACTGCCGACAGGTACCACTTCTTCTTTTCCGCCAATCGGAAAATGGCTAACATCACTTGGTTGAGAGGTGGTGACCTCGACCCTTGTCGATTCAAGCATCTCACAACCACCTCGCTGTCCATCACCAATCTTATGTGGATCGAGTGACGCGGGGAGACTTTCTTTAAGGTAAGGAGCACTGCCATAGCTTCTAGAAAGTTTATATGAAAGGTCCTGAATAGCTTGGACCAAGTCCCCTGGACTTTTTTCCGATGAGAGTGACCTCCCCATCCCTCCTTTGAGGCGTCTGAGTGAATCGTCATCGACAGGGGAGGTGGCTGAAGAAGAACCGACTTCTTTAGATGTCTGGCTTGGGACCAAGGTCTGAGAAGAGTACGTAGCCGAGGCGGCACTGGTCTTCTCAGATCTCTTCGCGCGTTTGATGCATACCTTCTCCAAACTCCGGTTGCATCCTTTAGCTGTGCTCTTAGCACTGGGTCTGTCACTGAAGCAAACTGGAGAGAGCCTAGTACCCTCTCCTGTTCGCTTCTTGATATCCTTTCGGAATCTAGAAGTCTCTTGACAGAGCCCGCTATCTCCTTCCTTTTCTTCGTCGGGATGGAGAAACTGTGTGACAAAAGGTCCCAGTGGATTCCAAGCCACTGGAACTTTTGGGATGGAGAAAGTCGAGACGTTTTTCTGTTGATCTTGAAGTACTCTAGGAACTGGATCACCTGACTGGAAGCTTGCAAGCATTCGGTCTCGGATGCTGCCCACACCAGCCAGTCGTCCAGGTAGGCTACTACCTGAATTCCCTTTAGGCGTAATTGTTTGAGAGCTGCGCTCGCAAGCTTCGTGAAAATCCTTGGGGCTATGTTTAGCCCGAATGGCATGGCTCTGAAGGCGTATAGTCTTCGTTGTAGCGTGAACCCTAGGTAGGGGGAGAGTCGACGGCTGATTGGAATGTGCCAATAGGCGTCTGACAAGTCTATAGAGACTGAGTATGCCCTCTTGGGCAGTAAGGTCCTTATGTGTTGCAGTGTTAGCATCTTGAATTTGCAATTCACTATGAACTTGTTGAGTGGCGACAAGTCCAGAATGACTCTGAGCTTTTCCGAGTCTTTCTTGGGAACACAAAACAGCCTCCCTTGGAATTTGATGGACTTCACCTTTCGGATCACCTTTTTCTCCAACAGTTCTTGAACGTACTCCTCCAAAACGGGGGTGGAGTGTTGGAAAAACCGAAGGCACGGGGGTGGAGTGCTGTACCAGCTCCAGCCCAGTCCATTCTTGAGTAGGCTTTGGGCCCAGGGATCGAAGGTCCAGCGATCCCAAAATTTCATCAGTCTCCCTCCTACCGGTATCGTTTCACTTGGACTGCCGTCCTGAGGTCTTGCCTCCCTGACCACGACCATCTCTGAATCCCCTTCCCCTTGAGGGGCGCCTAGACGAGCCTCTGGCTGCTCCTCTAGGTTTTGCACGAAAGGAAGAAGACTGTCCTTCGAACGTTGGGGTGAATGTGGTTGACTGACCTGGCACAGCCTGGGGTACCCACTGAAAAGTAGTCGGGGTTTGTGCCACCATCTGGGGCACTGGATGCAATGGCAATTGCAGTTGCTGTTGCTGTCTAAAAGGCTTGGCTGGCCGAGACGGTAGCCTAGTCCTCATATTCTTCCTCTTTGGTTGAGGACCCTCATCCGGGGAAGATTTTCTTTTGATAGCCAGGCCCCACTTCTGGAGAAGGTTTCTATTCTCCACGGCGGCCTTATCAACAACCTCTTTGACCACATCGGTAGGGAAAAGGTCTTTTCCCCAAATGTTGGAGGAGATTAACTTTCTTGGCTCGTGTCTCACCGAAGCCCGGTGAACACGAACTCCCTGCAAGCTCTCCTTGCCTTGACGAAGCTATAAAGGTCCTTCGTCACTGTGGCTAGGTGAGACTTAGCCACTACCATGAACATTTCATGGACCTTGGGGTCACTTGCCATCGTCTCAAGAGTAGTCTGATGAGACATTGAGGCAGCCAGTCTTTCTTTTGTCTCGAACTCTCTTCGTAAAAGAGAGTCGGACAGCTTGGGGAGGTCCTCGCCGAATTGCCGTCCGGCAATATCAGCCTCCAACTTTCCCACTGAGAATGTCAGATGGACATCCTTCCAATCTTTGTGGTCCATAGGCAGGGCCAGCGACAAGGGTTTACACTCCTCCAGGGAGGGGCAAGGCTTGCCGGCCTCGACTGCCTTTAGGACAGCCGCAAACCCTTTCTGTAAAAAGGGGAAGGCTCTAGCAGGAGAGGACACAAAAGAAGGGAGCTTCTTGCTCAATGCAGCTACCTTCGAGTTAGAGAAGCCCCTCTCTTTCATCGAGGATGAAAGTAGGGCTTGAGCCTTAGCGTGGTCCATAATAATGACCTCCTTCGGCTCTGTCTCCTCCCTTGAAGCTGGTTCTTTTCTCAGCCGGACATAGCAGTCCGGATATGATGCCTTGCTGGGCCAGAATTCTACCTCCTCGAGGGGAACTGAACCCAGCTTATCCGAGATGACGATCTTTCCAGTCGTCATCGGCATGTGCTCAGCATACCTCCATGGGTTAGCATCTGAGCACAAGGGAAGGTCTTTCACATTGAGCCTTTTCCGGGGCCCATGTGATTCTGCCAGGAACTGCATACGCAGTTCCATTGCAGCCGCCTTCTCCTGATTCTCCTTCTGCATTTGTTGGATCATTCCAACAATCGAAGAGAGGGCCTGTCCCAGTTCTACTGGGAGGCCAGCCGATGTTGAGGGGATAGGCTCCGGAATCTGAACCGGAGTAGCCGACACCTCGTCGACCTCATCCTCTACGACATCCAGGGTTTGAACTTCATCCTGACCTTCTGCCAGGAGGTCTTGTTCCAAACGTTCGTCCAGGTCAGACATCCTGTCATCCAACTGGATGTCTTGCATCGCGACTGCGACTTCCACGTCCACCTGGACTTGATCTTGAGGGATCTCCTCTTGAGGCTGGGGAATCATTGCATCAGCTGATGCCTGGGGAAAAAGATACGCCCTCATCTTCTCACTTGGAAGATAAGGGCCAGAGGTGTTCTTCTTGAAGCCCCTTACCCAAGTACGAAGCTTTTCCCTTGCTATATCCCTTGATTCCGTCGTTCTAGGGGAATCAAAAGCCTCAGTAATCAGGTTAGTGCATACAGTACATACCTGAGGGTCCCAATACTGGAGATCATCCTTGGAGACAGTGCATGCTGCGTGTCTCCTACAACACTCATGTCCGCAGAGGTTCTTGCTGCGGACATTGCAGAAAACATTTCCGCACTTCGGAGGGTCCTCCTGTAAAGAGAAGAAATTTCCATGAGTATCAAGTGAACTATGTATCACTGGATATGCATAGTATAGCATAACAATTCATAAAGGAAAGACACACACTTGTGTTTCCCTCACAACCCATTGTTGCAGCCTTCCAGATAATAAAATCAAAATGGTTTATCTCTTCTAGAGTAACCAATGCAAGGTTTCCAGAGGAAACAGGTGGAGCTCACACCTAAGCAATGATTTTAAAATCCTGGATAATAGACAGGAAAGAACTCAGCTTCCTATCTGAGGGCAACAGCAAAGGGATGTGCAAGAAAACACAATAGTGTTAGAAGATACAGTGCTGTACCAAAACCCTTACTATTGTTTTCTTCTTACTGTATATGCTATACAGAAGAATACTAGTACAGTATAGAGGGATGTGTGCCGGCCTGCCTTTGCCGGCCGGCACACACCACAACTAGCTTTAAAGTATACTACTTAACAGCTGTAGGGCGGCAGCACTCTGGTTCAAATGCCTGTGCCGGTCGGCAGCAACTGCCGGCCGGTAACAGCCAGTGTTGGCCGGCAATGGCTGCCGGCCAGCAACTACACAAGGTAGTACCCAGCTGCCGGCCACACTCTTGGTGACCGGCAGACAAGGACTGACATAAGCCGGCCGGCAAAGGTACAGGACCGATGCCAGCCGGCAGCAAAAGAACCAGAGGACTACACCTGCCCGGCTGCCGGCCTCATAGGCCGGCAGCCGGGACAGGTACAGCACTAGAAGAAAAATAGAATGGATGCCGGGATAAGAGTGTACACAACCTCCAAGCCCGGCAACCGAAGGAGTGCATATAAGGAAGGGGAGAAACTAATTCAGGCTTCCTTGACCCATGCCGTCCGGCTCTGCCAGCAGGCATGGATGAGGGACCAAGAGAGGTCCGGGCAGCACTCGAAAACATAAGACCCTTGCCGGCCAGCAGCTCTGCCGGCCGGCCAGGGGCTGAGTTAATTCCACATCCTAACCTATGCTAGGTCCAGAAGTAGAACGACTTACAGTACAGTAAGACCCCTGCCGGCCAGCTCTGCCGGCCGGCAAGGGGCTGAGTCAATTCCACATCCTAACCTATACTAGGTCCAG
>NC_090760.1:31406991-31411991 GCF_036898095.1 Palaemon carinicauda | reverse complement strand
CTAACCAATCAGATAGCAGGAAACTTTTCCGAGCTAAAAGGGCAACGCTGCGAGTCAGTGGAAATGCGCCTCATTAAAAAAAAAAATGAGTATAGTAAATTCTCGATAATGTCAAAGCCTCTTAGCGTGCATTATATGATGTAGTTTAGCTATGAACTTTCGAGAACAAGTTCACAGGAGATATAAATAGAGAATCACACGAATGTTTTCAGGAGAGACTATTCTTCTCCATCGTAAGGTTAAGACTGGGAGATCGAATACCATCAGAAGCTGTGCATCTGATCATGGTCTTTTACATTTGAAACAACGTCCTGGAAAATCCTTCAAAATTTCGTGCTGAAGCTTCATCATCATCTGAAGGCTGGTAAACATTACAAAGAATTTCTGTAAGTTGCTATTGATGGGTGAACTGTGAGTATTTTATTAATATTTTAGAATATTGTAAATGTTAAAAAGATTCTTAGAGTCATTGCCATGTTGCTGGCATTTTTTTTCTTGTGTGTTACTGCTTTGCTATTTTCTATGATAAATTAATTACTAAGGGAGCAAAACATTAAAGTAGATCTTACATAAACTACGTTTTGTTAAAGCTGGCCGTAATACTGTGCACGCGACAGTTAAGGTTTTAAAATTAGGATAAACATTATCGTTACGAGTTTGGAATGTTCTTCCACCAATAAGATTTCTAATAAAAAGAGAAAGGTCTCGTCAAAAACCATTATGATGTTAGGATTTTAGTAATGAATACCTCTAAATAGTACCATATGCCTTCGGAATATGAAACTAAAAATGGCTACTGTGATTTCCTTTTTTTCAAATCCTGTTGGAGTACAATTTTCCACGTCTGAAAGAGAGTCCAAATTGGATCACTTTGTGAGCCAAATTACAAAACTGATAATGTGTTATTATGACGTAAGTGCAAATGCTCTCAATAATTTAGATTTCTTTCTAGTAATTTGCAAATGCAACTAGTCAGTGAAATTGGTCTAAAATTGTTCGGATTACTAGTTTCTTTTCCTGGCTTCGCTCTCGATATAAATGTTGCATATTTGCATGGCTTTCCAAATCTATGTTTAGTTCAAAGAGGATTCTAAAATATCAGCAGATAGACCTTTGGTAATGGAGCTAGATTTCTTATCATATAAAGATTTATATCATCCTTACCAGGGGACGATGAACTACAATTTGATATTTCAAATTTCCGCTCAACTTCAGTATAACAAAATTTAATGTATTGCCTCTTCTTTTCATTTGATACACTGTTTCCCAGCTTAATGTCTATATTTCACAAATTTGAAAAATCTACTTGACTTTCCCGTAACTATACTTTTTTTTTTTTTTTTTTTTTTTTTACACACAAAGTTCACAAATAAGTTGATCAAAAGGCATTATTCCCCTGGTAGTTCCAACCTTTGCTATTATGAACACCTTGATGAATTAATTATGATCTGTAGCTTTTGAGACCTTATTTTATAGACGTTTTTTAATAATAATTTTGTTCTTTTTAGAAATAGACACTATTCCACTTAGTTTTAGAATACACGAACTCATTTCACCCAAATGTTATGTTAACGTTAGACCTAGAACATGATGATCATTTTTTAATCTTAGACATTTCAATTTCCTGTTGTGATGGATAGATTCATACGACAGTTATAAATGTTTCATCGGACTCCAATTAAAATTGTTTAATCATTATCCATATGAATATGAAGCTAACTCTTGTAAAACACTACTTTTTAGAGCTTTTAATCTATACGTTCCAACAGGAAATTAAATTTCTAAATTCATATTTTGTCAGTAATTGCTTTCCATCTAACTTGTTTGAAAAGGTTACCAAGCACTATTTAGATAAGGATTTGTCTTTCACTCTGAAAGCCACAGTAAATGTATGTGTCGTTACTGTTTAAATAGTATAAACTTTTGAATGTTAACTTACTTTGATGGCTGCTTTTCCGGTCCCATACAGCAGGGGAACCCCACTCTCTACAGGACCTCCACTGTCGTTTTACATTATTCGTTCAGAGTATTTAACGTTTCATATCGCGTATGATTACATTTTACTTTTTCCGATTTTCATCCTTTTGTTAATTTCAAGCTTGTTAGTATATGTTCTTACGTAGCGAAATGTACTCCTTTTGGTTTTACCGACAGAAACTAGAAACTATTAGTCTTTTAAGTATTTAGGACATAAGGAGCTCAAAACAAGCTGTTTCCAATTCTTCTGACTCCTGTTACTGACCAAATCCAAGATAGCTGACAAGTGTCATGACACTATATCCAACTCGTCTTATCTAGCTAAATACATTCAATATTCTATTTCATTTTGTCTTTTATGACTTTTACTTTCCGTTATGAAGAAGTAAATTATGAAATCAGGTAAGTAGATAAATGTTTGTAAAATACAAAATGGTGTTCACCAAATACAATACATTTCTTGAAATTCCAAGTAAAACTACACTGTTAAAAAACCGTAATTTTAATCAGATATTCTCCTTAAAATATATACTTTTCTCGGCCGTATTTCAGTAAAATACAGGAGACCGTAATTTCTACTATTGTTTATGTCAATATGACCGTATTTGTAACGGCAAATGCCTGGCGTCATTTATTCCTGGATTTTTACCTTTTTTTTTTTTACACAAAAGATTAAATGTAGCACAGAAGAGAATGTTGCGCTGAATGTATTGAGCGACAAAGGAGGATAAAGGGAGAAATTTATTTATCAGAAGTACGACAAAAGCTTCAAAAAAGGCGCAGGAATTAAGATTGATATGCTATGGACATATGATGAGGCGGGATGAGGAGTATATGGGCTTCATGGTGATAGAGATGGAGATTCCTAGAAGGCGACGGAGGTGAAGACCAAAGAAGAGGAGAAAGAACTGCGTCAGGGAGGATATACAGGAAAATAATGTAAATGAAAACATTGTATATAACAGATCGAGCCAGAAATACTCACCAAAAAGATCGACCCTATATAAATCGGCTGATAATGCTGTAAAATTGAAAACACAAAAGACCGTGATGAAAGGGCAGATTCACATTTTGTTCAGGACAGACTGAATGGTGAGTAATATATGTGGGGGAAAATGTCTCATATCATGTATAGAACTCGGAGCGATGTTTGCAAAAAAGTAAAGCATAAAAACTGTTTTGAAGAAATTACCCTAAAAGCCTCCAGTTCTTTCTTCATGCATCTCCTCCTCATTTCTATAAGTCATCAAGAGAACTGGTTTTGTAGGAAGTGATTGGGAAGTATGAGTTCACAGATATTAATAGCACACTGGTGAGGCTGATGCTTCTCTTTACCTAGGATTTTGCACTTGAAACAACAACACCGTGATATTCCGGGACTCAAATTGCATTCAGAAGAGAACGAGTCCATCTTGTTTGATAGCATGCCCAGGAGGCTGATACACAAGGTTGCAAGGAGCTTGCAGAATCACATATATATGATTGAATTTAACTCATCTACATACAGACAGGAATATATTATTATTATTATTATTATTATTATTATTATTATTATTATTATTATTATTATTATTATTATTATTATTATTATTATTATTGTTATTATTATTATTTACTAAGCTACAACCTTACTTGGAAAAGAAGGATGTTATAATCCCAAGAGCTCCAACAGGGAATTAGCCCGATGAGGAAAGGAAATAAGGGAATACATAAGCTATAAGAGAAGTAATAAGCAATTAAAATAAAATCTTTTAAGAACAGTAACAACATTAAAATAACTCTCATATATAAACTATAAATATCTTAGAACAGGGGGAAGAGAGATAAGATAGAAAAGTGTAACCGAGTATATCCTCAAGCAAGACAACTCTACCCCGAGGCAGTGGAAGACCATGATACACAGGCTATGGCACTACCCAAGCCTAGAGAACAATGGTTTGGTTTTGGAGCGTCTTTCTCTTAGAGGAGCTACGTACCTTAGATATTCTCTTCTACCCTTACCAAGAGGAAAGTAGCCACTGAACAATTACAGTGCAGTAGTTAGCCCCTTGAGTGAAGAAGAGAGATGAATCTTTAATAACAACAGAAGACGAAGAAAGGCAACGTTGGGCAATGAATGGGAGATAGGGTGGGAATAATTTGATTGATATACCTGAAGCTGAGAAAGACCTTGATATGTCCATGAATGGATTCAGTATGTATGAAGTCGAAGCTACCATAAAAAAACCCAAGATATGTAAAGCCCCTGGATATAATGGAATAACTGCCGAGATGATATTAACCGGAAAAGAAGTGACTCACTGAACACTTATAAGATTATTTTGTAAAATGTGGCGTGAAGAGCCAAAACCTGATGAATGGAAGCGAAGATTATTGCTGAAATTGGCAAAAAAGAGTCTGCCCGATTGCAATAATTGCAGAGGCATCACACTAACGTCATTTGTCATGAAATATATGGTATACTAATTCTAAAGAGACAAGAGACCAAGATTGATGAAAAGCTGAGGGATGAACAAGCATGATTTAGAAAAGATGAAAGTTCCACTGAACAAATTTTCATTTTGAGACATGTGGTACAGCTATGCGTTAAATATAGAAATACACTTTTGATTGCAATAGCATTTGCAAAGTTAATGTTAATGGATTTCTATCAAATAAATTTCCAGTAAACAGCTGAGTTCTCCAAGGAAATGCGTTATCTGTGTAGTTTATCCTCCTCATGGATTTTGTAATACATGGAACAGTTGGGGAAGGATTAGACTGGTTTGGTAATAGGAAAGTAGCTGACCTATTATTATTATTATTATTATTATTATTATTATTATTATTATTATTATTATTATTATTATTATTACTTGCTAAACTACAACCGTAGTTGGAAAAGCAGGAGGCTATAAGCCTAAGGCTCTAACAGGGTAAAAAGTCCAGTGAGGAAAGAAAATAAAGAAAAACTACAAGAAGCTTAAGAACTATGATAACATCAGAATGAATCTTTCATATATAAACTAGAAAAACTTGAAAAT
>NC_090760.1:31399491-31404491 GCF_036898095.1 Palaemon carinicauda | reverse complement strand
AAGAAAAAATCTAGATACAGTGTAAAAATGTACAATGAATCCATTCCTGGGACAAAAGTTTCAGGAGCTAATGACTGCCTCCGCCAGGTTAATTTCACTTTTTTCATTATCTCTCTCTCTCTCTCTCTCTCTCTCTCTCTCTCTCTCTCTCTCTCTCTCTCTCTCTCTCTCTCTCTCTCTCTCTGTGAATTGGATGAACGCTCAACTCCAGCAATGAATACGTAATGGGGATATCAATTTCCTTATAAATAGGATGGGTTAGTTTTACTTTGAAAATGATTTTGACTTCTATATCACTTTTTCAAAATCAAAGTAGCTTTAAGAACATTACATAGACAGTGTTGGAATAAAGTTTTTACGATCGCTATATCTAAAGATAACTAAGAAATGATCACAATTGATTTGAAGGTTAATAAAGAAAAGATTTCTTACTCATACATCTATAATTACTTATAAGAAATATGTTTGAAAAATATTGGCAGTATGCAATTGAAAATAAAAGCTAAATATATAATACCAAAATAGCTATTTGATAAGGTACTTCCTGAGAGAAGAAATTTGATTAAATTCAGGGATATATAAAACAGGAAAAGAATTCCAAAGCTCGATAGTCAACAGAAGAGAATTCTTAATAAGGCAATACTGATGGCAAAAAAAGGGTGGGGGTGTGTATTGTGGGGTGAGGAAAGGTGGAACACTTACCTTGAGCCTAATGGTGCCAATAGAAAATACAATAAAGAGATGCGTATTTTGGAGAGGAGAAGTAAAGAGAGGAGAGATTAGAGAAGGATTATCTAAGGAACGTTGAATAAATACTATTAAAAAGGGAGACAAATAAAGAAGAATCCAAAACATTCGGGCAACATTCTAAATTGCTACCGGAAAACATCATATAAAGCAGTTGGCAAAGGTTTTAGAACCAAAATGTATCTTGTAAGAAATCATTATGTAATTATCTTCTTAGTTAAACTGAAAAATCATTGTTAGGTGTAAGTAAAAGATTTATCTACATAGGTTGATAAAATAAGGCTAGTTTAATGGCCAACAAACGTTGAAATCAAGCAAAGAAACTGTTAGAGTTTTCGTATGTAGGAAAAAATAAGGATCAGAATTTATTGAAAATCCGTATCCTATTAGAAGGGTGAATAAACCGGAAGATTCTGTTGAATTACACTAAGGAAAAATTGTGTGGTTATATCATCATCATCATCTTCAGTATAATTATTGTCATTCTTATCACAATTATTATTATTATTATTATTATTATTATTATTATTATTGATTCAGCAATGTGTGGGAATTCATGCTTCAGGGCTAGTTTTACTAAAATGATTTACTTTATGCTCCCAAGACAATGGTATGGGTATGGATACGCCGTGCAGATTTCTCTTTCACTAAATGAACTTTTACAAAGTTAAGTTACTACACTTACTGAAGTTACAAAGCCTTCCCTGTGAAAATTGTAGTGCAACTTCCAGAGACTTTCTGCTTAAGACTATTTGATGGTGTACCAACCATGTGTCACACAATCGTACATAGTAACGACATTTAATTTTCTCTATATGTTATGCTTGTATCTTCGCTCTCCCCTCGCGCTGATAAAGACCTGAAATAACATGTTAGTTTTTCTCACCGTTAACTGTTAACCGTTGCGGTGTTGGTTGAACATGAAATTGCATGTTATGTTTTTTATGCCCTTTTTGCCTGGAGTTTATGTATATATAAACGAATGTTCTGTAATAAAGTTACTCAGTTGTTTTCATCCTGCCTTTGAATCACAACCTTCTCTCGCCTCAACACAATGGTCAGACAAGACGAATCCTGGCCCTTCACAGAGAGTAGGGCCCCTGCCAGGACAGCCGGACTCCAGATGGTCACGATCTTCTGTTTGACTCCCTTCTAACATCACAAACGAGAAAGCGCTCGTTTTCCTTCATTACAAGGGGCAAAGGGTACCGCCTACCTGAAGTGGAAGTGAAGGAATTGCTTTCTCCTTCTCTACTTACAAGGTGTACCGCTTTCCTGAAGTTGGAAGTGTCGTCGCATCGACAGAGGGAGCATGACGACGAAGTGGGATGAGGATCTGACCATAGGTCCACCGTGACCTTATCACTTCCTAGTTTTGGGAAAGAACAGGGCTCCTGCTTGTTTGCGGTTCTCTTTATACCCAGCACTCTAGGTGTAGCCACGTCCACCTAACAAAATGGCCGTTCCTTTGTGTTCGTAAGTCAACTGCTTTTGGGTGGCTATTAGTCATATTATCGGTATGCACCTTCCCTGAGAAAGGCCGGCTGTTATGACTAAAAAATGCAAACATCATCTGGTTTAGTCAACATGTCTACCCACAGCTCACTCACTCTCTCGTCTCTCAATAAAAACTAATTTATTTCTTTATAATATCAACCCTATCCATTTGTCTCTCTATTTCATAATGAATGAATAACACTAATGAGATAATCAATTACGTACATTTACTAACTCATTCATTATGAATATAAATGAAATAACTCATTTCCTGACACCACCCGGCCAGCTCCTTCCATACTTATGGAATCTATACATAATAACATACAATAATTTCATTTTACTGTTTTCCCAGCAATAAGCAGCAGTAACTCATCTATTTTATCCAGTTTCTTAAAAAGAAAATACTTCACAACATTATATATTATCAATGTAATGAACAAGATAAGAAATATATTAAAAACAGTCAAATATGTAATTTATTCATTTTCAAGGTGCATCGCCGAATTTTCTATTACATTCAAATGTTCAAATCTTAAATATTTTATCTTATACTCATAGCTCTTAGTAATGAACGATTAATTAAATTCAAAATGTAAAAACACACTAGGTACATAACATACGTAATCGGTAATGACAACTAAGCAAGGATTTATGAATAATTTTACATTCATTATGCTATAAACTTGTGCATTCTTAGTGTGACTGATATAAAAAAAAAAAATCTCATTAACTAAATGTAATGCCTTAAATGGCAGATCAAAATGTCCAAACACACAATCTTCATAAACTGTGTTTAAAAAAAAAAAAAAAAAAAAAAAAAAATTCCTTTGAACATGGAAACTTAGTCAATGGTGGCTTCAATTGCACATAATCACACATTGAATTTATTTCAACTATCAAAACAAAAATTTCTAGTTCACCTTCTTCCAGAGGAATCAACAATTTATTTATTTCTAATGCAAAACTAGCTTTTGGGTGATTCCATGCCACTGTTTCATTATCAATTTTAACTGGAAAGGGATGAATAATATATAAATCCTACATTATACCTTTAAAAGGAATCAACACCAATATATGTCAATTTATTACTTTCACAGTTGATATGGTATAATACAAAAAAATCTCCTCCGCCAAAGGCTTAGTGATTATTAACGATACACCAATCTAGGATTTCCTTCAAAGTTTTTGGGGAAATTATAGCAGGGCTGAGGATTCCTTTTGGCCACTCAATAATCCATTCACTGACTCTCTATGAGCACTTATCTCGATTTACACCCCATGAAATATTTTAAAATAAATTTTCCAAATCATCTATCTTGGTGGAGATATTTTCGTTAACTTGATTAATAAATCCTTCCATCCTTTTTTGTTTTCTACATTCTCATTATTAGTTTCTATCAATGTATCAATTAAATTCCCCTTTTGTTTTCCCATTTTTCTATTTGTTCCACACGATCAGTTAAACCATGAAAAGCTCTAAATTCACTCCCTATAAAAGGCAATAGAGATCTTTTTTTCTGAGAGGCGGGGCCTCAGGATCTCAATTTTTCCTCGTAAATCACTCAATATATTGGTAAACGTGGAATTACTGTGGGTGAGTATACATTCTTGTATCTGTTCTTTTATCTTTTCAAATGCTCTTCACGTTCTAACAGTGATTTTACATTAACATTTACCACAGCAAAATCATTCAATAATTCACCCTTTACATGATCTTCTTTTAGGCCCCACTTTTTATGTTGGTTACGCAAGTGATACCTGCCATTAAGGGTAGGATCAGAAGGGAGCTTTTATACCACTTCCTATATAGTTTGAAAAGACTAAGGATTTGTTTTTAGACTCTTTAAATGATTCAAAGGAGCATATTTCACTTTTAAACTATGTTCACATAATGATATAAATCTGTAATCTCCCTTCGTATTTGCGAGACGTCTTTTCATATATTCCTTTTTTTACACTAACCTTCATATGTACGTGTGAACCTACCTTTAGGTATGTCTTTAAACTGGTTACATCGTAGTATTTCTTATTTATCTGTTGCCCTTTTCTAAAGACTGTCTCGTCTGTCTTATAGTTTAGAATGTTCTTCGTAATTTCCAAGCTACATAGTCTTCGTAATCGTAAGTGTGCCTAGGAGGTTTTGCGTCATCTAACAAAGGGTTTGGTAGACTTTCCTGATAACCATAAAGTAAAAAGTGTGGGGTGTCTCCTACCGTCTCATTCACTGTGGTAAACCGAACATCCACTAAGGCTAAATGCCAATCTTCTGTGGTTGGACTCAAGATCGAGAAAATACAAGGTCTACGCATGTGCATGTTGTGACGTCATCTGAAGTGGAGCTCACAGAGAAAATGTTGAAAACGTAAGTGAAAATGTAAGGTTAAAGAGAAAACGTACAGGCTCCACAGAGTTTCTGGGACACTTACCTATTTCATGTTCTGCAATCGTTAAATTTTGGGTTCCATTTTGGAAAAATATTCTTGTGGTTTATTTTTGACATATTCAATGAAGATTTTTAAAAGTTAATCTTTGTGTAGGGGAAAAACAAGTATTCAAGTGTATGAATCCATTTACCACAAACAATTATCCATATCTATGAAGAAAACGATTTGCCAAACTTAAAGGAAATGGCATGAATTATCGATGATATGAGAATTACCTGCTGAAGAATAACATGCCACTGGTAAACTCTCATTGCTGTATACACTTGTTTTAGCTACTGAATACCCCTATATAATACTATATTACTAATT
>NC_090760.1:31386991-31391991 GCF_036898095.1 Palaemon carinicauda | reverse complement strand
CGCAAATTACCTACGATACATGAGATTTGAAGAAAAAAGCCAAAAAAAAAAAAAAAACCTCGTGCAAAAACTATGAAAAGAACATATTACAATAATGAACTCGTAAGGATCACCAACAATCAATCGACCATCAGATTATAACTAAATATACAGAGGAACTCGCCTACAGACACATATTAATACGGCAAATAAAACGCAAAGCAAACTTTTGATGCCTTAAAAAACCTTTTATTGAATTTACCGTAATCTAGGCACAAATGCGTTATAATTAACAATTCTGTTTGTATTTTTGAGACCGTAATGGGAATGAGATGGGTTCATGAAAATAGATTGAATTTCCAATGGCCTATGCTCTTACATTCAAGCTATCTCGTTGCTCATACAAAACGCTTCCTTCCATAGTGAAATCCAGTATGTAATTAAAGTACCAACATACTATAAAACATCACTAATAACTTTTAACGGTTATGTCGAACAGAAAATGTTTATTAACGCCTCTGTAATAAAGTGAAACACATTTATTTATTTATTTATATATATATTTTTTTTACTTCAGTTGCCTGTTGATAGCCATTTCTATTTATTATAGCAACATATCATTGGAATGAATATTTGACTGACTAGAAATTGTGCGTGGTTGCAATTTAAAACATAATCGTTTTGTATTGTATTCCTACTTTTTCTAGGTATGCAGTAGAGTTATGTTAGGATTACTGCTTTAGATAGAATGAAACATGGAAGTAGGAGAATATCACTTTTGTTCCATCGTCCATCCCAATAAATCACAAACGTCTATTTTGAATTTGCGCAGGCACATTAACACAATATTCATATTCCGCTGATATTTTATCTTATTCACATTTTATGGATAAGTAAAAAATCTCTAACAAATCTGTAAGGATTTTTTTTTTTTTTTTTTTTTTTTTTGTCAATGAAAGAAATATGGAAGTGCCGTGAGTAGACGACAAACCAATCTCTATGAATATGTTCATAAACTGTCCTAGTATTATACGATTCTAAACTTCCTTTAAGAATTCTTTATTAAAGTTAGGGTCTGCTCAAGTAAAGCCTGCCTGACACTTGCGCGCATTTTTGCCACGCACTGGCACGCATTGATGCGCGCCAGTGCGTGCCACTTTTTGGCACGCACTGGTGTTTTTCCCGCACTGTTCACGACCAGTTCACTCCAGTTTGCGCATCGTTCACGCGACGTTCACGCGATGGCATGAATTGGCACGCATAGTTCACGAGAAGTTCACGACACGTTCACGCGAGTTCCCTCATTATTCCGCATCGTTTCCGCATCGTTCACGCCAGTTCACGCCAGTTCACGAATTGGCCACTCCATATAAAAACGGGGCTTCTCCAACACAAGGATATTCTTGGATTGGCTTCGGAAGAGACAACAATGCTTTCTGTCAGAGACACCATTGCATTGAGGAGAAGAAACGTATCTTTTTCGTTTGTATTTTTTGTTGCCCTTTATTTTTGTTTCAATAAGAAAGCATTTGATTTACATATAAATAGCAGACATGAAATATGTGCAAGTATTAAGAAAGCTTTTTATTTTAACATTAAAAGCAGCAAACATGAAAAGTTTTTAGGCTGTTGATTTTAAGGTAATAGAGAAAAAAGTGTGTTGAATTAAGAAATCATTTTATTTTTACATTAAAACAGGAAACAGAAAAAATTTGTTTTGCCCTTCATTTTAAGGTAATAAAGAAGAATAAGTATGTTGATGAAATAAAACATCATTTTATTTTTACATTCAAACAGCAAACTTAAAAATTTCTTGGGTTTATTTTTCAGTTCATTTTTATTTAAAACAAAAGTTTTGGGTCTTGATTGGTAATAGAGGAAAATAAGTGTGTGCATGAAATAAGACATCATTTTATTTTTACATTCAAACAGCAAATATAAACAATTATTAGGTTTATTTTTCTTTCCTTTTCATTAATTTTTTCGTTTCCTTTTTGTTTCTCTTCATTATAAAGTTATAGAAATAGTTTGAAATAAGACATCATTTTATTTTTACATTCAAACAGCAAATATAAAAATTTATTAGGTTTATTTTTCTTTCCTTTTCATGAATTTTTTCGTTTCCTTTTTTTTTCTCTTCATTATAAAGTTATAAAAATAGTTTGAAATAAGATATAATTTTTTTTTCACATTAAAACAGCAAATATGAAAATTTATTAGGTTTATTTTTCTTTTCTTTTCATTAATTTTTTCGTTTCCTTTTTGTTTCTCTTCATTATAAAGTTATAGAAATAGTTTGAAATAAGATATAATTTTGTTTCACATCAAAACAGCAAATATAAGAATTATTAGGTTTATTTTTCTTTCCTTTTCATTAATTTTTTCGTTTCCTTTTTGTTTCTCTTCATTATAAAGTTATGGAAATAGTTTGAAATAAGATATCATTTTTTTTTCACATTAAAACAGCAAATATAAAAATTTATTAGGTTTATTTTTCTTTCCTTTTCATTAATATTTTTGTTTCCTTTTTGTTTCTCTTCATTATAAAGTTCACGCCACTTCCCGCATCGTTCACTCCAGTTCACTCCAGTTCACGAAAGTTCCCGCACTGTTCACTCCAGTTCACTCCAGTTGGCGCATCGTTCACGGCCATTTAGTGCGTGCCAATGCGTGCCACAAACTTTAAACATTTCAAAGTTTTGGGCCCGCATGGCACGCATTGGTACGCTCTGGCACGCGAGTTCCCGCACTGTTCACGACATTTTCACGGCTCGTTCACGCGAGTTCGCGCATCAATGCGTGCCAGTGTGTGCCACGAATGCGTGCAAGTGTCAGGTACCCTTAATGCAATATCGCAACATGTGTTTATTCTTTCAGTAAGAAGGAAAGTTTCTTCCATTCTAAAGTTTCTGGCAATAATAGCCAGACCATTGTGCAATGTTGCCCTAAATTAACGCGCAATTACCCCTGAAAAGAACACGAGGATGACAACAATAAGTGAAGAATTATTTGAAGGAAATTATAAAAGCATTCTTTATCGATTTCGTAGTTTAACTTATGTTTTTGATAGCATATGATTCATCATTCACTTTCATATCCAATACAGAACTTTAGACAAATATATTACATTACCTCTTTTTGTTGCATCTTTTTTAATTATTAATATGACATCCCTCAATCTTGCGTTTGTTGTATCAAGATGAATATAGCAGTTGTCTACTTTCGTAGTATTCTGGATGGTCTGTTATAAGTTCACAAATGCATAATCACTGCATGTTTTCCATGTTTCAACTGCAGTTTCAGAGCTTCTCTCTCTCTCTCTCTCTCTCTCTCTCTCTCTCTCTCTCTCTCTCTCTCTCTCTCTCTCTCTCTCTCTCTCTCTCTCTCTCTCTCTTCATGAGACCTTGACCGGAGGGCGTAGTGAGTATTATTTTCATAATTCCTTCTTCATTGACCAAAAGAAAAATCACCTGATTAATTTCGTTGTTTGCTTATTCTTTAATGGTTGTCTGTAAAAGTAGCAACTGGTGGTAATGAATATGCAAGGGATGTTTGTATAGTAATAAGTAGTAAGTGAATACATGAAGGACTTTTAATCCTCTATGAAAGTTATTTTCATTATAAGATAACCGATGGAACAATAACTATTCCAAAAAGGTCAAGGTCAAATCCTTGAAGATAAGGAGACTTTTTCTTGTATATCAAAGCAGTAATTCACTGAATTAGTGGTTTGTGGGAATGTGACCTACTCATAATTGGAGAAGGACGCATGTTACACGTTAAATCTAATGGTGTTTACTGAGTATAGTATTTTCTATAAAACTATGATTTCCTATAAATATTGGCGCCCGTACAAGTCGTGACTTGTAATGTTTGAAAATATAATTTAAAGTTCACAATATGAACGTAACTGAATAATTGCAAGGGGCCAGATTTATGTAATAATAAAAATATTAATAATAATAATAATAATAATAATAATAATAATAATAATGATAATAATAATAATAATAATAATAATAATAATAATAATAATAATAATGATAATAATAATAATAATAATAATGGTGATCTGACACAGTTGTTAATGGTATCGCTTGGAAATATAAAAGTAAATAAAGATTGATAATGAAATTACACTCTACGACAAAAAGGCGCATAAAATTGATATGACAAAGTGCTATTAACAAATATGATCTCGGTCTGGATGAGGCATCATCATATTGCTTAGGCTACTACGCATAGAGAAGTAGATCTGGTTGTCCGGTATTGTCATACTACAAGATCCTTAGAAGAGCCATTTTGGCAGCATTAGGTAGGAAAGAAGGAGCATAGAGGTTTACCTGCTGAGTCGTCAGCAGCCAATTCCTGGTGCTCCCTGGTCCTAGCTTGGGTGGAGAAAAGCTTGGGCGCTATCCATACACTACAGATACATGGTCAGTACCTAGAGCATTGTTCTGCTAGTGTATTTTCAATGTACATTGCCTCTGACAGTCATGAACAGCCATTGAACCGCTCTGATTTAGAACACCATATAGATGCTTGGGTTGCTAAGTCTCTTTAAGAAGTTTGGATTAGAAAAGAATAAATTAAAGACAAGGCAGGTAAACGCATGAGTGAATTCTATAGCTAAAACGTGGATATCAAATGCAAACTAAGAAAAGGGCTACATAATACTGTGATAGTAGTTGAATGATAATGGTTCAATAGTAATGGCGTCGATAAGTAACATTCAATGAGATTTGTTTGGACGCCAGAGGAAAGGGAGTGTGAGTGTTCAGATTTCTTGCCGAGGAATAACTTGATGAAATAGAATGACCTTACTTCACGCGGATACAAAACTCAAAGACTATGAAAAAAAGAGAGCTATGTCTTACTTGAGCATAAAGAAATGTTGTTACGTTGCAGAGGATTTTCTTTGTAGTTATATATATATGTATATATATATATATATATATATATATATATATATATATATATATATATATATATACATACATATATATATATATATATATATA
>NC_090760.1:31374491-31376991 GCF_036898095.1 Palaemon carinicauda | reverse complement strand
TATAAAGAAAAGATATTTTCAATAAATGATAAATTAGTTAGATATCAAATTTACAAATAAAACTCTTAGCGTGCTCTCCTATAACATAGCTATTCGAAAGATACAAGTAAAATTTCGGATATTAAGAGACAAATAACCTCAAATGTTGTTTGGTGATCTGCCAGACTTGGGTAGTGTCTGTCACATCACCATCCTTGTGAGCTAAAAATATGGGGAAGGGCTTAGGGGAGCCTATAGGCCTACCTGCTGAGTCATTAGCAGCCATTGCCTGGCCTTCCCTAGTGCTAATTTGGGTGGAGAGAGGGCTTGGGCGTTTTTCTTTAGTAGCTAAGCATACAATAGTTATGACATGAAATTAGCAAGAAAGATTCTCAATATATTCCTCTGTAAAGTACCGTAGAACAACATTCGACATGGAATGATCACTCTTTAGCCTTTCAGAATCATTACCCAAATATGAATCCAATGCAAAAGAAGATCTTCTTTTCAAATTAATTGATATGTAAATCTTCAAGATTTAATCCCCATTTAAAATCCACTCTCGTTCAGTTTGTCTTCCCCGGTTTTTCACAGACTTTGGCTGTAGGATTAAGGATCCCTGCCATTACAGTAACCAATTCTGGAAAGAACAAAGGAATCGTCTTTGCATCTTAATTGCATAATCTTCGGCGACTGGCGTGCTCATGAGGAAAGAATTACAAGGGGGAATCTCTGGAACGAACAGCTTTCATCTAATGTCTGATTTTTGGTTCATCCTATTTTCCTTAATTCTCATTTGTTAATAACAAAGGGGTGCACTTGAAGGGAAGATTTAAGGGACAGTGACAATGCCCTAGCTAGTACGACTGACCAAATATACTTATGATCACGCCCAAGCCCTTCTTCACTCAAGCTAGGACCAGTGAGGGCCAGACAATGACTACTGATGACGCAGCACGTTGACTTATTGCTGACAAGGATGGTGAGTGACCGTCTGCAGACGCTACATAAAACTATGTAGCTTGAGCGTGACTCGAACCCCAGTCTGGCATATCGACAGGCAGGGACGTTTCCAATAGACCGCCACGAACCTAACGACAAAGATTTAAAAATGCAACGTGTTAGTTTCTGTGTAATTATCAATGATCCATCACAAGACCTTGCATAGAGAAATTTCCTGACACCTGTTGAGACTCATTACGTCTTTTACTTTTTATCTACTGTATTTTTTTCCTTCTAGTACTGTACCACACAACTGTTAAAAATATGATATATTATAAAATCAGAAATACTATTAAAATAGGTCAGTCATATGTAAACGTTAATACGAGACTTATTTTAACCCTCGCAACAGAAAAACGTTTACAAAAAGTTTGAACTTCTGAAGTTCCATGGTTTCTACTGTGTGATCATTCCACAGTCTGATCATGGATGAAATTAAAGTTTAAAGACATGGTTCATTTTCGTTATATTATTTCTCGTAGCACTTTTCACATGAATTGTTCTATCTGCTTTTTATCCTCCTCATAATTATTGCTATTTAGGATATTTTTCTTTAATTCCAGAATAATTATGTTGTTTACTTAATATCAAGCTGATTTAGGTTGACGCTCATTTTGTTTGAATTTGCGAATGAGAAATGAAAGAGTTCTTTCTTTGTCGTATGTCGGGAAAATTATTAATGTTTATATGAACAATTTGCAGTATGAGATAGGCGTGGCGTATAGATTTGTTGACTATGTTTGATAAGAGTATGTTGTGTTAAATCTGTTTATATAGAATATTTTTGTTTAACAAATGATGATTAGATTAGGATATGCGCTAAATTAATTGGAATAAGGAAGATTTTTTTTTTCTGAGTGCATAAACCTTTTATCTTTTCCTTTATCATCACTTTGATATACCTAGCTTTCATTGGTTTTATTAATGTATGCATACATACACACTTACATACATATATATATATATATATATATATATATATATATATATATATATATATATATATATATACATATATATATATACACACATATATATATATATATATATATATATATATATATATATATATGTGTGTGTGTATATATATATATATATATATATATATATATATATATATATATATATATATATATATATATATATATATATATATATATATATATATGTATATATATGTATATTTATGAATATCTATCTATACCTATCTATCTATCTATCTATCTATCTATATATATATATAAATATATATATATATATATATATATATATATATATATATATATATATATATATATAAATATATATATATATATATATATATATATATATATATATATATATATATATATATATATATATATATGTTAGAGATATTTAAGCTTTCAGCTGACTTATATTTTGAAATTCCCCCAAAAGGTTAACAAAACTTGATAGTACAGTCTTTGATTACTAAATCGTTTCAAGAATACTGCGTACAGATGCTAACGACTCCGACGTGCAGTGGTGACCTTTGTAA
>NC_090760.1:31364491-31366991 GCF_036898095.1 Palaemon carinicauda | reverse complement strand
AAGTGTCTCAACAAAACAAACTTTCTCCTTACCTTAATACTATATTTCTTACAAACTAACACTTAAAACTAGAATCAACTGCATTAAAAAACTTAACACTAAACATACAATAACTACCATTCAAGATAAATAAAAACCTTAACAAATTTAAAATTACCCGTACACCAAAACCAATATTTGTTTAAGTGTGAACCTCTTTGTCCACACAAGGGCCAACAGTCCTTCCCGGCCAATGCCACAACTCTCTAGCAGATGCAACACTGGGCGCAATAACTCGGTGGCAGACCGATATTTTGTCGCAAGCTGCTGCACCTGCCTCACTTGATTGGGCAGTCTATATCATCACTATCATCATCATCATCGTCATAAAATTACAGAACATGAACAATCAAATTAGGTTCTTGAATGCAATCCAGGTCATCAACAGTCGGTCAATCCAAAAGAACAGTCTAAATATATTTGATTACAGGCCAGGTCATCAACGGTTTAGCAACATTCATAATAAGTTCTCCAAAGGAATGAATAACTCCAAGGAGGAATTACGGTTTTTGAAATAAATAAACACTTCCACGCTGCTCGAAAAATAATATATAATAGTAATCCAGCACTCAAACCACACAAGTGCCTCTAGCTGCAGTCAAATAAAAAAAAAAAAAAAACATTTATACTAACTGTCTTTCTCACAACAAACAATCGATACACTAACTACCTCTCGCTCGCTGACACACACACACACACACACACACTCTCTCTCTCTCTCTCTCTCTCTCTCTCTCTCTCTGGATTTGACAAACAACTAAAATAAAAAGAGAACAAAAATCAATCCTCCACAATGGGTCTTTTAACTCTTCTAGCCCCTTGTGGAGCCCAGTTGAATGTTTGGGAAACTAATCTCTTTTGGAGAGTGCAAAGAGTATCCTCAAACCATCTCCATCTACCCCTCATCATGATCTCATCCACATATGGCCATCGATTAATCTCTCTTATAGTTACACATCTAATCCTGTCCTGCCATTTAACTTTCAATATCCTTCTGAGGGCTTTGCTCTCAAATCTACTGAATCTATTGGATATTATTTCATTGTCCTACCATGACGCATGTCCATATAGTAACACCAATCTCACTAAACTGATATATAGTCTCATTTTTTATATGTAATTTCAGGCGATTTGATTTCCAAATTTTACTTAACATAGACATTGTCTGGTTCTCTTTTTTCAGTCTTTCACTAAACTTTAATTCTAAAGACCCTGTATTAGAGATCAAAGTTTGTAAATAACTAAATGATTATAACTCATTAATCCTTTCTCCTTCCAATGATATCTCATCTTCCATTGCATATTCCGTTATCATCATCTCCGTCTTTCTTCTATTTACCTTCAGCTCAACCATGTGTGATATTTTATGCATTCTGGCAAGCAAGCATTTCAAATCCTGTGGTGTGGTGGTCTGCTAATAAGGACAGCATCATCCGCATAGTATAGGTCGGCTAAATTCCTATCACCAATCCACCATCTCTGACTGTTCTACACATTACAAAATCCATGGGGAAGATAAACAACATGGGTCACAACACATTCCTTGGAATACTCTGCTGTTCACTGGAAATTCATTTGATATGTCCCCCTTAACATTAACTTTGCACTTGCCATGCTTATGAACAGATATAATCAAATTTACATATTTAAGAGGAATTCCAGGATAAACCAGGACTCTCCACAAAATTGGTCGGTGCACACTATCAAATGCGTTTTCATAGTCCTCAAATACCATGATAAGGGGATTTCTATATTCTACGCATTATTATTATTATTGTTATTATTAAATGCTAAGCTTCAACTCTATAAGCCCAGGGGCCCCAACAGGGAAAATAGCCCAGTGAGAAAAGGAAATAAAGAAAAATAAAATATTTTAAGCATAATGACAACATTAAGATAAATATTTCCTATAAAAACTATAAAAACTTTAACAAAACAAGAGTAAGAGAAACTAGATAGAAGTGTGCCCGAGTGTACCATCAAGCAAGAGAACTCTAACCCAAGAAAGTGGAAGACCATGGTACAGTGGCTATGGCACCACCAAAGACTTGAAAACAAAGGTTTGATTTTGGAGTGTCCTTCTCCTAGAAGAGCTGCTTACCATAGCTGAAGAGTCTCTTTTACCCTTTCCGAGATGAATGTAGCCACTGAACAATTACAGTACAGTAGTTAACCCCTTGGGTGAAGAAGAATTGTTTTGCAATCTCAGTGTTGTTAGGTGTATGAGGACAGAGGAGAATCTATAAAGAATAGGCCAAACTATGCAGTGTCTGTGTAGGCAAAGGGAAAGAACCGTAACTAGAGAGAAGTGTCCTATGCAGTACTGTCTGGCCAGTCAAAGGACCCCATAACTCTCTAGCAGTAGTATCTCAACATGTAGTATTTGCAACATGTCTCAAAATGAAAATATGGTCAGTGCAACTTATAGCTTTTCTAAATCCCGCTTGTTCATCTTTCAGCT
>NC_090760.1:31346991-31359491 GCF_036898095.1 Palaemon carinicauda | reverse complement strand
TATATATGACATATCTGTTTTTTGGCGTTAATATTTTATATAAGACATATCTGATTTGGCATTGTTACTGTTTTAGTATGATTTATTGTAAAGTTGTTCTCATCATTTATTTATTTCCTTATTTCCTTTCCTCACAGGGCTATTTTTTCCTATTGGAGCCCTTGGGCTTATAGCATTTTTCTTTTCCAACTAGGGTTGTAGTTTGGCTAATAATAATAATAATAATAATAATAATAATAATAATAATAATAATCGGTGACGTAGGCTATGATTGGTGTGGGATCAGGGAGATTGGGAGGCTGAGCAGATCTGTATGCCTTATGCTATACATATAAAATTCACGTATTTAGCAATAAAGTTTAATTTACCAAGTACACTTATTTACTCACGTATAAAATTTACGAAATGGTCAACAATATGAATGTATTTCCGATGTTTTTTTTTATTTTATATATTTAGATTTTTTTTCCTTTATTTTCTCACGTAATTTTTGTAAGTAAGCTATCCCCTTTAATTTCGACGAAAATAGTAGTAACTTCTCCATCTCTTCCTGGAAAGAAGTTCTAATATTTGAGATGATAGTTAGGCCTTTCGATGGTTTTATATTCTTGATAAAGTTTTTCTGCTTTAGAATTGTGTAGATCGTAGAATTGCTACATTCCTATTGGCTGGCCAAGTCACTCGTGCACCATGGTCCTATTTTTGATATTTCCATCTTAATATCAAAGGATATCATACGTTTCTTGAGCTCATAACCGCCCTTAACAATCGATTTCTTCCCAACCATGGTAATTAATCACAAAAAGGCATAAATCACTGACAAAAGTTCAAAATATCACATGAATATGATTTCGAATGCTTAAAAAAATGCCTATTTCCGTTTTTTTCTGTAGTGTTCAGCATGGCTTTACGAGCGTTTGCGGTTCTCGTGTCTTGGATTCCTACCTCGTATCTTGAAAAACTTGTATGGAGATACACTCGTAACTTGAGGTTATATATATATATATATATATATATATATATATATATATATATATATATATAGATAGATAGATATATATGTATATATATATATATATATATATATATATATATATATATATATATATATATATATATATATATATATATATACATATATATATACATATATATATATATATATATATATATATATATATATATATATATATATATATATATATATATATATACATATAAAAGAAAGCGGGAGAGATATTCTTGTACTACAGGGTTGGTTTCTCGATTCCATCTTTTCCATCTTTTATTATTCTTTACACCTTTGTCCCCAAGTTAATAACCTTCCTTGTCACACCCATCCATCTGATCTGCTGATGCCCAACACTCCTCTCCATCACTGGCATGTTCTCTGCTCTCTTGATTCGTTCCACTTCTTTTCTTCTTAATACAAGGCCCTAGAATCTTAGACGTGCTTCTCCTAGCCTTCTCCTTTCCATTACATATACCACTCATTCCTTTTTATTTTGACTCCTTTCTATCCAGTAGTTATATGCCAGTAATCTATCTCACCATCTTCATCTCGGTTCTTTCCATCAGTCCCTCTTCTTTCCTCTTAAGAGCCCAGGTTCCTGCACAATGTAATATTACAGTCCTGATAACTATTGTCTGAAACAACTCCAGTTACTTCTCTCCCTTTTTGCTATGCTTCCTTCACTCTTTGTCACACTTCTTGCTCAGTAGCTCTTTCCTATATCCTTATTGATCCTAAATATTTGAACTTATTCCTAAATTTTATAACTTGACCTTCTTCCACTTGAATGTTTACTTCTCCTTGTCCTTTCTCTTACTATAATCATTATCTCTGTCTTTGCAATGTTCTCTTTCAACCTTTTCCTTTCTAGGAATCTTTTCCAAGCTCAAAATCATTCTTACAGTCCTTCTTCCGAGTTTACTGTAATGACTAAATCATGTGCAAACCTTAGTTCCTATAATTCTTTAGTATTCCTTAATTCAGATGTCAAACTAAAGTCAGAGCTGATACCTGATGGAGGCCAACCTCTACATGGAATGCCGGTTTCTTCCAATATTTATTTATAAGTGGTTCATACCCTCTCCGATATCAGCCTCACTAACCATACACTTCTTTAATAGGTTTCTCTCCCTTAAACAACAATAGGCTAAGCGTTTTGGTACCCTGCCATGTAAAATTTTTTGTTTCCTTCTATATACATTTCTTTGAATTTTATTACTATAAAATTAGCACCCACTGTACTCTTTCCTTTCATAAAGTCAAATTAATTATCTATATTTCTCAATTTTCTCAACCTCTTTTCTTCTCTTCTTTCTAGTATCTTGTATACAGGCACTAAAAGATTCACTCCTGTGTAATTTTATTAAATCTAATCATCCAGGTATCGCCCAAGTTCATTAACATTTCCTTAACATATTGCGTGTGGACCAATTGTTGCCTACATTTCCCGCTGCCTTAACCATTTATATTGTTACCTTTGACTTTCCTGCATCTATACTTACTTTTCCATTCTTCATAACATTCACGACTTCACACTCTCGATATGTTCTATTGGTCCTTCTACTGGAAAAGCATTTTTCTTTTAGTTCTTCACATTCATTCTCAGTACTTAATAATTGTAATAAATTGTCTTTCGATCTCTTGACTTCCTTCCACTAAATTACAATATTTCTATTTTCATGTTTGACAATTCCTACTTCTCTTACAGCCTGTCTGCTTTTCCTCTAGGCACTGTAATTCTGTAGAGGATCTTTTCTCCCTCTGTTGTTCCCATCATCTCTTAGTATTCCCCCTAGCTCTTCCCTTTACAACCAATACCAAAATCTTTGTTTCCTTCTTTGTCTCTTTGTATTCCTCTTCTCTTTGCTGGTTGTTATCTTCTTACCATCCTCGCCTGGCGATACTCTTTTCATTCACAGGTGTTTGAACCACTTGACTCCATTAATATGTTTCCTTTGGCTGTTACTGCTTACCACTTGTACTCCCACTCACCTCTCCTATTGCTAGCTGTCAATAATGGTGTCTCTCATATTGAGACACAGTTACTCTTTAATTACATATCTTTAAAAGCCTTATTGGAAGCTTAATAAAGAGTAGTTGTGATCTTGTTTTAACTACACATCCTATGGTCATCCATTCGTAATATATGTAAGTAAAAGAAAATAATATCTTCTCTCATACTTATGTAATATCTCTCTCTCTCTCTCTCTCTCTCTCTCTCTCTCTCTCTCTCTCTCTCTCTCTCTCTCTCTCTCTCTCTAGACAAAAGAAATTTGAAAATATTTTTACATTATATTAGAACACCAGTATAACTCACATACGCTAACAAGGAAAAGCAAGTATTGTAGAACTTCAAATATATTGTAGTTTTGTTTTAACTAAAATCTGTAATTTGGATAAAATTCATAAATACACGTAACCATGTCAAGGCTTAATACGAAATAAGGAGGAAAGAGGTGGAAAAGCGTGAGAGAGAGAGAAAAAAAAAGATGAGGAAAGAAAGGGTGTGTTATATTTGAGGTAATTTCTGTTTTGGTGATTAGTTCAGTATGAGGGTCGATTTTTACAGAACGTTAATTGGTTTGGTTTTTATTGGCCCCCCAACAGCCTTGATTACTCCGTCTATTCGTATTCAACTGTGATACTTCCACATCTGCTGCTGACGATGTTGTTTTTATATCGGCTGCCGCAACAAAACCACCCTAATCTAAGATAATTCTTGTTTGTATTGTTTGCTGAAGCCTCGTCGGCTTTTGTTCCCAGCGTATACGCATTACGCTCGACTTTCCCTCTTGATTTTGTTGTTTGTTTTAACTGTTTTTTTTTTTTCTCGCGTCTATTTCTGTGGTGTTTAACAATTACATTTCGTGATAGAGATATTGGCTTTTGCGCCTTTCCAGTGATTATGAAGATAAACGGACGACAAATAGTTGTTGTCCTAAGTTATACTGTATATGTATCCAACTCAACCATTGTTCTTAAACCTAAAGCTGTGTCTTAGCCTATGTTCCCTAAATCTGGTAGTAGTTCTATCCCTACATTATGTTATGTATTGCATTCAAGGTTCATTTTATACCATTTCTTCTTTTTTTTCTGATTTGTTATATTCCTTAAGAAAATGTTGTTTCACTTATTCATAACCCACTGACATGTAGAATTTAATAATAATAATAATAATAATAATAATAATAATAATAATAATAATAATAATAATAATAATAATAATAATAATAATAATAATAATAATAATATCGGAAGGAGGCCCTCTTTAATATAAGTTTAATTAAAAGCAATGGGTGCCTCAGCGGCATTAATGTTATAGAAGGTCATTTCAAAAACAAAAATGTATTAGAGCAATTGAAAATGTCTTATATAAGATTAATGCATTAGAGGCAACCATTACTTTTGATAAAATAATAAAACTAACAAATTAGCAGTAAGAACAATTTGAAATAAAAAGTTTTATAAATAATCGGAAATAAACCAGAAAGTAACTACCTTGTGAATCTGAGATCCTATTTTTTTATATTAATTGAAAAACACCAGAAAACCTTGTTTCGCCTCTGACCTCTCCATGTTTTCCTCCAGGGTTTGAAATAACTTTGTACCCTCAACAGATGAAATTGACTGTAACAGAAAAGATGATATTACAATTACCTACCATCATGGTTGATGAAAATCTGGAATTTAAAGTATTGATGATACAAAAAAAAAAAAAAAAAAAACGAATAAGAAAAGGCTTAAATTATATTTTCTATAAAAAAAATGATATTTCCAATGTATGATAGATAGAAATCAGATTTACAAATAAAACTCTAAGCTGCTCTCCTATAACATAGCTATTCGAAAGACACAAGTAAAATTTCGGATATGAAGAGACAAATAACCCCAAATGTTGTTTGGTGATCTGCCAGACTTGGGTAGTGTCTGCCACCTCACCACCCTTGTGGGCTAAAGATATGGGGAAGGGCTTAGGGGAGCCTATATGCCTACCTGCTGGGTCATTAGCAGCGATTGCCTGGCCTTCCCTGATGCTAACTAGGGTGGAGAGAGGGCTTGGGCGTTTTTCTTTATTAGATAAGGATACAATAGATATGACATGAAATTAGCTAGAAAGACTCTAAATATATTCCTCTGTAAAGTACCGTAGAATAACCTTCGACATGGATGGATCACTCTTTAACATTCCAGAATCATTACCCAAATATGAATCCATTGCAAAAGAGGATCTTCTTTTCAATTTAATTAATATATAAATCTTCAAGATTTAATCCCCATTTAAAATCCACTCTCGTTCAGTTTGTCTTCCCCGGTTTTGCACAGACTTTGGCTGTAGGATTAAGGATCCCTGCCATTACAGTAACCAATTCTGGAAAGAACAAAGGAATCGTCTTTGCATCTTAATTGCATAATCTTCGGCGACTGGCGTGCTCATGAGGAAAGAATTACAAGGGGGAATCTCTGGAACGAACAGCTTTTATCTAATGTCTGCTTTTTGGTTCATCCTATTTTCCTTAATTCTCATTTATAAATAACAAAGGGCTGCTCATGAAGGGAAGATTTAAGGGACAGTGACAATGCCCTAGCTAGTAGGACTGACCAAATATACTTATGATCAACGTCCAAGACCCTCTCCACCCAAGTTATGACCAGTGAGGGCAAGGCAATGACTACTGATGACGAAGCACGTTGACCTATAGCGGACATGGATGATGAGTGACCGTCTGCAAACACTACAAAAAAATATGGAGCTTGATCGGGACTCGAACCCCAGTCCAGCATATCGACAGTCAGGGATCGTTTCCAATAGGCCGCCACAAACCTAGTGACAAAGATTTAAGAATGCAACGTGTTAGTTTCTGTGTAATTTTCAAAGATATTTCATAAGACCTTGCATAGAGAAATTTACTGACACTTGTTGAGACTCATTGCGTCTTTTTTTTTTCTAGTACTGTACCACGCAACTGTTAAAAAATATGAAATATTTTAAAATCAGTAATAGCATTAAAATAGGTGTCATGTAAACGTTAATACCGGACTTGAGTTAACCCTCTCAACAGAAAAACGTTTACAAAAAGTTTGAGCTTCTGAAGTTCCATGGTTTCTACTGTATGATCACCCCACAGTCTGATCAAGGATGGACTGAAACTTTTAGGATAAGGCTCATTTTCGTTATATTATTTCTCGCTGCACTTTTCACATGAATTGTTCTGTCTGCTTTTCATCCTACTCATAATTATTGCTATTTAAGATATTTTTCTTTAATTCCAGAATAATTCTGTTGTTTACTTACTATTAAGCTGATTTAGTTTCAATTTGCGAATGAGAAATGGAAGAGTTCTTTCTTTGTCGTATGTCGGGAAAATTATCAATGTTTATATGAATAATTTGCAGTATAAGAGAGGCATGACGCTTAGATTTGTTGACTGCTTGATAAGAGGATGTTGTGTTGAACCTGTTTATATAGGATATTTTTTTTTTCTTTAACAAAGAAATTTATTTCTATTTGAACACGATGTTGTGTTGATATTAATCCATATTGACTCATTAGGGGTAATTTGAATGAATTACTACCAATTGTGTCACGTGGTGGCCCGGGAAATTGGGTAAAACTCGCTGGTAAGAGACTGATCTCTCGCCAGGGAAATCCTCGGACAGCTGGTAGCGGTCAGGTTCCAATTTCTTTTATGGGCTCTCGTGACATGGTTGGTTTCGACCTGGCCTTTCATTAGAAGGGGCTAGCGTTCGATCCCAGGTATGAGGTAGAAATTTATTTCTATTTGAACACGATGTTGTGTTGATATTAATCCATATTGACTCATTAGGGGTAATTTGAATGAATTACTACCAATTGTGTCACGTGGTGGCCCGGGAAATTGGGTAAAACTCGCTGGTAAGAGACTGATGTCTCGCCAGGTAAATCCTCGGACAGCTGGTAGCGGTCAGGTTCCAATTCCTTTTATGGGCTCTCGTGACATGGTTGGTTTCGACCTGGCCTTTCATTAGAAGGGGCTAGCGTTCGATCCCAGGTATGAGGTAGAAATTTATATATATATATATATATATATATATATATATATATATATATATATATATATATATATATATATGTATATATGTATCTATATATATATATATATATATATATATATATATATATATATATATATATATATATATATATATATATATATATATATATATATATATATATATATATATATATGTATGTATGTATATATATATATATGGATATATATATGCATAAATCTTTTCAATAGTATTTTGCGTTTTGGAGGCTTCATATTTACAACAATAAAGTCAGTTCCACTCATTATCATTTCCTCCAGGAACCTCAAATATATGAAGAATTACATGTCTCTTATCTTGCCATCCCTAACTAACCTTTGTAATGAAATGTCCCGGACTACTATATTTCAATCTCGCCTAATTTCTTTATAGAAAGGCCACATTTTTTTAACACTATTCCAAGTTCTTATCTCCTTGTTTACCAATGTAGTCTATGGCCTACTATGTCTTCTTTTGCCTCTGAATAAAAGAATCAATCGCAGGGATAGCGTTTATCCAACCGTGACGTTTACTCGCCCCCTCAAAATATCTAGACTTGTGAACTTGGTTGGTCTCCCGATTCGATTTATATTAAGGGATTTTGACGAAGGAAAAATCTATTTCTGGGAAGAGACCTGTGACGCCCGGTGAAAGAAGTCCTTCTTTACACTTTTCTAATATAAATCTTCCAAATATACTAGAGAAAGATAAAAGCATGGAATGCAGAGGTTACTACCCTCACGCGATCACCTTGTGGGTGTCGTGTATACAACAGGGGCGTGTGAAAACCACTATTAGCAGGCTGTCTTCCATTTAGATAATCCCTTCATCAAAGGGGAGGGCCGTGACAGGCCCTAGAGAACACAGTTGGACTACCCCACCGACACCTACCACGCGCGCCCTCCAGGTCATCCTTCTGTTTTGGATTTGGCCGCTAAGTCGTAAATTGTTTTGCTCGGTGTCTTCGCAAGTGATTGTCGTTAATTCAACATGACTGACGCTGCTACTTCACCTTTACCAATGTTAAGTACCATAGTTTGTTTTGACAGTTTATTTCAGTACCGGGCATTTGTTCTTTTTCCAGTAATGTGGATTTTAGTTTAGGAAGCGGTTGGCCTGCCTCGGTATCGTTAGCCATTTTGGTTTTGTTCGCTTCGGTAGTTTTTCAAGTTATATTGCCCATCTGGTACTCTGTCATCTAGGTTATATCACTTACGTTTTATGACCAATTTTATTATCATTATTTATCATTGTTTTTACTATGGTAATTATTTGCTAGCAAGTCCAATTTGGACCAACGAAGAATATCGATCTGGTCTTTGTTATAGTTATGTACACGCCTCAGGAAGGTGCTCGTTTTAGACCATATCTTTATATTTATTTGTTACGTTGTCGTTATTCTTCGTTCTTGGTTATTACAATTTTATCATTATTCTTATCATATTATTGTGTGATTTTGGTTCTTTATTATTTAACCATGAGAGCGTGAGCATAGAGTGCTCGTTTTCTGTTACTACAGTTACGAGTCATCCCTTCTCTCGTTTTCTTTATTAAGCTCAAGTAGGGGAGGTGGATTTCCCGTTTTCCGTTTTATACGATCACGAGTTATTCCTGCCCCCTCTTCTTCTCCGGGTTGATGATATGACGTTTGATGATATTTACGTTTTATTGATGTGGTTACTGATAATATAGCTAGCACTATTAATAGGTTCCGTTAGTGTATGAGTCATTATTTTGGGATCGCTTTATGCCGACACCCGTAGATCCGCCTTGAGTTATACTCTGCTATAATGGATACTCATTGGGTGAGAACTAGTCAGATATTTGGAGTGCAACGGTGAATTCCGGCACTCAGACTCCGGCTGAGGCCTTTTGCACACGAACCTTTGTCATGATTAATCACAATTACATTAATACGGTCCTTTTATCATCGAATCTTCGGCTTCACTGGAGATAACACAGACACTCAGCATTGAGGTTAATATTATCTTACCGCTGAGGTTCACGATTTCACGATGACTGATCTTTGTCACCGGATCTCCGGTACAAACAGAGATCAATCAGACGATCAGAACCGGAGTTAACAATTTTTTACCGATGAGGTTTATAGTTACAGGTTACGTGGTTACTGGTTGTTAATATATTAATTTGTTAGCTAATATATTACTCACACATAATTAAATTTATTTGTTTCTGTTGATTCATCTGTTCACCAGTCTCGATGTTCCAACATTCTCTTTGCAACGAAGCAGTTTTCGCACTACATCTGGGCCATCCATGACTTTATACACTTTTCACTGATAAAGTAGAAAATTGTATTGTGGCAATAGGATTCATGGTACATCTTCAAGGCTGTCTTCGTTTGAAAATCACAGTGTAAATTGTAGTCTTAACCTTACCAACGCATGCAAACTACTGTAAGGTGATTGCGATTCTAAAACACTTTTACCGTTGTGATTCTTTGTAAAAGCTTATTTTTCATTCTCCATTGTGCCTTTTGTACTTCCAATAGGATGTTCATGCATTATCATTTCTGAATGTTTTTCTTCACCCTGATCTTTTACCCTTTGGATCAATGGATACCGAGATTACAGTTCAAAGAAAAAAATGCAATTAGTTTCTTCCATGTGATATTTCCGAGTATATGAAAATCATGGCTATGTTTAGTATTCGAAGAAATTGCCTTTAATATGAAGAATAGAAAAGAAAGTTGACTCAAAACACAAGTCTGCACCAAATATTAAATGAACCGATTTAGTTCCAGCTTATACCTTTTCCTGGAAGCTAACTGGAGTTTTGTTAATTCGAAAAGATGCTATCTTCGACTTATATATATATATATATATATATATATATATATATATATATATATATATATATATATATATATATATATATATATATATATATATATATATATATATAGATAGATAGATAGATAGATAGATATAGATGTAGACATCATACTTGGGCAGGTTGCTTTACATTTATAATTATTAGACAATATTTTTGTGGCGTTAAACAACAAAAATGCATTTACTTTTCTCCATATACTGTTTGGTGCCGACACGTGTTTCGGATCGCTTTGCAATCGAATATCCAAATATTTTGTAACCAATTTTCACTACCATAACCTATATATTAAAGCGTAGTTCCAAAATTCAATGTAGTCCTGAAGAAGGGCCGCGAAGTGATCCAAACACTTATCGACACCGAACAACAAATGGGGAAAAAATAAATGTATTTCAGCTGTTATCCTAAAAACATATCTGCACGACAGTCTATCCCAAGAGAAACTATCTTCTAAAATTTAACGCCAAAAATACATTGTCTATTCAGTATATATATATATATATATATATATATATATATATATATATATATATATATATATATATATGAATATATATATATATATATATATATATATATATATATATTCATATATATATATATATATATATATATATATATGTATATATGCATATAAGTGTGTATATATATTTATATATATATATATATATATATATATATATATATATATATATATATATATATATATATATATATATATATATATATATATATATGTGTATATATATGAATATATATATATATATATATATATATATATATATATATATATATATGAATATATATATATATATATATATATATATATATATATATATATATATATATATATATGGAGATACAAAAATTTGATAAATATCTTTCTCAATGGAAAAAAAATATTTATTTAAAGATGCAACATCGTTGAACAATTTAAAGTCACGCGAGCATAGAAGGGTGAAAACCCAAAATTGTTTCAATTCTAAGAGAAGAGTGAAAAACTATTCTTAAGGAAGAAAACGAACACACCTGTAATACGAGAAAACTCTGATGAGTTTAGTTTAGTAATGGAAGATAGGCAATCCCAGCTACATGATGACATGGAAGCAAGAAAAGAAGAAATGCCCAGTAATTCAACTAGATCTTTAATTGGTATCAGCGCGGGAGATAGGTGGAAAGGTTCCTGAATAAGATCCAGAAAAACAATCAGAACAGACAGAAACCTAATGAAGAAAAGATTGGAAAGTTGGGATAAATTACCAAAATGTTTAAATAGAATTATCAGAACTATCCAAAACAACAAATTAGCTTAAATCCTCATACATTCGTAAACACAATAAGACCAAAATTGAGGAAACGCCAAAGAAAGGAAGAAACATCAAATTGATGGAAAGAAGTCTGGAACCGGATGTCAACTGACGTTTGCTTTAATGAATAAAAATGGAAATATTATCAACAATAGGGATGGAGTGATAAAAATGCAGAGGATTTCTAGAAAGAACTATATCATAGTGATATATGAAATAAGTTCACCAACAGAAACAATGAAAACTCTGAGCCGGTACAAAATATAACAGTTGGAGAAGTAAAGTAAGTATTAAAATTCATGAAAAGAGGCAAAGCAGGAGGAGAATATGAGCTAACAATTGATTTAATAAAATGGAAATGACTTCATAGTAGTAAAAAGCCTGAACTTTACACAAAATGCCTTGAAGAATGCTATACCTAAAGCTTGATAAAACATCATCATCATAATAATTCACAAAAAGACCGGAAAAATTACCGCCCAATAAGTTTATCCCCCGTAATATATGAAACATTTCATTATCCTCATCACCACGAACTACGCCTAGTGACGCAAAGGGCCTCCGTAAGATTTCGCCTGTCGTCTTTATAATGAGCTTTTAATTCAATACTTCTCAATTCATCGTCTCCCATTTAACGCTTCATAGTTCCTAGCCATGTAGGCCTGGGTCTTCCAACTCTTCTAGTGCCCTGTGGAGCCCAGTTGGAACTTTGGTGAATTAATCTCGTTTGGGGAGTGCAAAGAGCAGGCCCTACCCATATGCATCTACTCCTCACGATGATCTCATTCACATAAGGTGCTCGAGTAGTTTCTCTTATACTTTCATTTCTAATCCTTTCTTGCCATTTAACTCCCAATATTCTTCTGAGGATTTGTTCTCAAATCTACAAAATGTATTGGCTATTGTTTCATTGTCATACCACGACTCATGTTCATACAGTATCACCGATCTCACTAAATTGAAATATAGCCTGATATTTATATGTAATTTAAGGCGTTTTGATTTCTTATTTTTACTTAACCTAGCCATTGTCTGATTTGCTTTTTTCAATCTTTCAATAAACTAAAATTCTGAAGATCCTCTACTAGTGGGCATAGTTCCTAAATGTTTAAATGATTCCATCTTATTAATCCCTTTTCTTTCTAATGATATTTCATCTTCCATTACATATTCCGTTTTCATCATCACTGTATTTCTTCTATCTATCTTGAGTTCAGCCTCCTATGATATTTCATGCATTCCGGTAACCAAGCTTTGCA
>NC_090760.1:31334491-31341991 GCF_036898095.1 Palaemon carinicauda | reverse complement strand
ATTTTCCCTATTGGAGCCCTTGGGCTTATAGCATCTTGCTTTTCCAACTAGAGTTGTAGCTTGGCTAGTAATGATAATAATAATAATAATAAAAATAATAATAATAATAATCGGAGACGTAGGCTATGATTGGTGGGGGATCAGGGAGATTAAAAGGCTGAGCAAAGCTGTATGCCTTATGCTATACATAAAAAATTAACGAATTTAACAATAAACTTTAATTTTACCATGTACACTTATTTACTCATGTATAAAATATACGAAACGGTCAACAATATGAATGTATTTCTAATGTTTATGTTTTATATATATATTTAGTTTTTTTTTTTTTCTTACGTGATTTTTGCAAGTAAGCTATCATCTTTAATTCCGACCAAAATATTAGTAACTTTTCCATCTCTTCTTGGAAAGAGATTCTGATATTTGAGATGATGGTTAAACCTTTCGATGGTTTTATATTCTTGATAAAGTTTTTCTGCTTTAGAATTGTGCAGATCGTAGAAGTTCTACACTCCTATTGGCTTGTCAAGTCACTCACTCGAGCACCATGGTCCTTTTTTTAATATTTCCATCATAATATCATCAGAGCTGTGGGACCGTTCACTTCGTTGGGAACAATAATGGGACATTATGTAACCAACCACACTAGCTGAAAAATAAACAAATGCCGAGTAAAAAGACACTCTTGAAGGGCAATATACATGGAATGGAGCACTATCAAAGTTTGCAGAACTTAATATCCTGAGGGGTATGAAAAAGCATTCAAACGTGAAATGTGTTTTTTATTCGATGGAGATCCTGGAGGCGTGACTTTTTCTTGTGACTTCGGTAGAGCATCTGCTCTACCGAATTAATCTCGTGTAACAGTCGTGTATAGCTGTGTTCGATTCAATGTGGTTTTTCGAAAAGAGGTAATTGTAAATATCTAAATATCTTCCAAAATTTTCAGATTTCATACTAAAGTTTCACCTGTTCTAATCTTTTTACTGTTGTGTATTTTCATTGTTCAATGTAATTATGATGCTAGCCATTCGTCAGTATTTAAAACAAAGGTAAAAGGAGTAAATGTAAAGGTATAACACGGAACAAAAAAAAAATTTCACCCTCTGAAGATTAAGTGTAGTCGTGAGATAATAGTAGACACTTGTTCATCTGCGTGCATTGATATATTGATAGTTGCATATGTCAAAAACAATGAGAACCATGTCCAAAGCTATATATATATATATATATATATATATATATATATATATATATATATATATATATATATATATACATATATATATATATATACATATATATATAAAATATATATATATATATATATATATATATATATATATATATATATATTAGTATATATAGATATATATACTATATATATATATATATATATATATATATATATATATATATGTACATATGTACATATATATATATATATATATATATATATATATATATATATATATATATATATATATAAATATATATATACATATATATATATATATATATATATATATATATATATATATATATACATATATATCTATATGTACATATGTACATATATATATATATATATATATATATATATATACTGATATATATATATATATATATATATATATATATATATATATATATATATATATAAATGTATATATTTTTATATATAAACATACCCACGACTTACAAATTTGATTCATTATATTTAGAATTACTCGTTTATCAAGGCAATTTTCCCCATAAGAAATAAAGTAAAACACAATAATACGTGTTCTAGCCTTAAACTTTGGAATATACCCTAAACCTGTGAAAATTAAATATGTAAACAATTATTGAACCATTAGAGATTGTAATGAGTACATACTAGTGGTGTTTTAATGTAACACTTTACCTTAGAGACTGGCGACTTTCAATCGGAGACGTAGGCTATAATTGGTGTGGGATCAGGGAGATTGGGAGGCTGAGCAGATCTTTATGCCTTATAAATTAACGAATTACAATAAACTTTAATTTTACCATGTACACTGATTTACTTATGTATAAAAATTAAGAAACGGTCCACAATATGAAAATATTTAGGATGTTTTTTTTTTATTTTATATATTCAGATTTTTTTTCTTACGTAATTCTTGCAAGTAAGCTATCTCCTGTAATTTCGACCAAAATAGTAGTAACTTTTCCATCTCTTCCTGGAAAGAGATTCTAGTATTTGAGATGATGGTTACACCTTTCGATGGTTTTTTATTCATGATAAAGTTTTACGGCTTTAGAATTGTAGAGATCGTAGAAGTTCTACACTCCTATTGGCTAGTCAAGTCACTCACTCGTGCACCATCGTTACTTTTTTAATATATCCATCTTAATATCAGTGGACATCATACGTTTCTTGTGCTCATTACCGCCCTTAATAATCGATTTCTTCCCAACCATGGTAATTAATCACAAAAATGCATAATTCACTGAATAAAGTTCAAAATATCACATGAATATGATTTCGGATGCTGACAAAAAAGCCTATATCCATTTTTCCTGTAGTGTTCAGCATGGGTCTACGAGCGTTTGGGGTTCTGGTGTCTTTAGAGTTTTTTCGCATATGGAGACGAATTCCCTTGCGAATTCTACCTCGTATCTCGAAAAACTTGTATGGAGATACACTCGTAACTTGAGGTTTATACATATATATATATATATATATATATATATATATATATATATATATATATATATATATATATATATATATATATATATTTACATACATACATATATATATATATATATATATATATATATATATATATATATATATATATATATATATATATATATATATATATATATACACGGTTTCTCGATTCCATCTTTTCCATCTTTTATTATTCCTTACATCTTTGTGCCCCAGTTAATAACCTTCCGTGTCACACCCATCCATCTGATCTGTTGAGGCCCAACACTCCTCTCCATCACTGGCATGTTCTCTGCTCTCTTGATTCGTTCCACTTCTTCTCCTATTTATAAAAGGCCCTAGCATCTTAGACATGCTTCCCCCTAGCCTTCTCCTTTCCAATATATATACCACACATTCCTTTTTATTTTGACTCCCTTCCATCCAGTAATATATCTCACCATCTTCATCTTGGTTCTTTCCATCAGTTCCTCCTCTCTCCTCTTAAGATCCCAGGTTCTTGCACAATGTAATATTACAGTCCTAATAACTATTGTCTAAACCTTTCTTCTGACCCTTAATACTATTTTCTTGTTTGAAACAACTCCAGATACTTCTCTCCCTTTTTGCAATGCTTCCTCCACTCTTTGTCACACTTCTTACTCAGTAGCTCCTTCCTATATCAATATTGATCCCAAATAGTTGAACTTATTCCTAAATTTTATAACTTTACATTCTTCCACGTGAATGTTTACTTCTCCATGTCCTTTATCTTACTCAAATCTTTATCTCTGTCTTTGCAATGTTCTCTTTCAATCCTTTCCTTTCTAGGAATCTTTTCCATGTTCAAAATCATTCTTACAGTTCTTTTTTTCTGTGTTTACTGTAATGACTAAATTATCTGCAGACCTCAGTTCCCATAATTCTTTAGTATTCCTTAATTCAGATATCAAACTAAAGTCAGAGCTGATCCCTGATGGAGGCAACCTCTACATGGAATGCCGGTTTCTTCCAATATTAATTTTTAAGTGGTTCATACCGCTTCCTATATCAGCCTCACTAACTATACACTTCTTTAGTACGTTTGTCTTCCTTAAACAACAATAGGCTAAGCGTTTTGGTACCCTGCCATGTAAACTTTTTTGTTTCCTTCTATATACATTTCTCTGAATTTTATTACTATAAAATTAGCATCCACTGTACTCTTTCCTTTCATAAACTCAAATTGATGATTCATATATATCAATTTTATCAACTTTTTATCTTATCTTCTTTCTATTATCTTGTATACAGGAACCAAAAGATTTACTCCTGTGTAGTTCCCATAGATTAACATTTCTTTTTTTATACAATCTAATCATCCAGGTATCGTTCAAGTCCTTTGACATTTCCTCAACATATTGCGTGTGGACCAATCGTTGCCTATATTTCCCGCTGCCTTAACCGTTTATATTGTTATCTTTGAATTTCCTGCATCTACATTTACTTTTCCTTTCTTCTTAGCATTCACGACTTCACTCTCTCGATATGTTCTATTGGTCCTTCTACTGGAAAATCCTTTTTTACTTCTTCACATTCATTCTCAGTATTTAATAGTTGTAATAAATTGTCTTTCCATCTCTTGACTCCCTTCCACTGAATTACAATATTTCTATTTTCACCTTTGACAATCCCTACTTCTATTACAACCTGCCTGCTTTTCATCTCTAGGCTCTGTAATTCTGTAGATGATCTTTTCTCCCTCTGTTGTTCCCATCATCTCATACTATTCCCCCTAGCTCTTCCCTTTGCAATCAATACTAGAATTTTTGTTTCCTTCTTTGTCTCCTTATATTCCTCTTCTCTTTGCTGGTTGTTATCTTCTTACCATCCTCGCCTGGTGATACTCTTTTCATTCACAGCTGTTTGAACCACTTGACTCCATTAATATGTTTCCTTTTGCTGTTACTGCTTACCACTTGTACTCTCACTCACCTCTCCTATTGCTAGCAGTCAATTATTGTGTCTCTGATAATGAGACACAGTTACTCTTTTATTGCATATCTTTAAAAACATTATTGGAAGCTTAATAAAAAGTAGTTGTGATCTTGTTTTAACTACACATCCTATAGTCATCCATTAGCAGTATATGTAAGTAAAAGAAATAATCTCTTCTCTCATACTTATGTAATTTCTCTCTCTCTCTCTCTCTCTCTCTCTCTCTCTCTCTCTCTCTCTCTCTCTCTCTCTCTCTCTCTCTCTCTCTCACAAAAGAAATTTTAAAATATTTTTACATTATATTAGAACATCAGTATAACTCACACACGCTAACAAGGAAAAGAAAGTATTGTAAAACTTCAAATATATTATAGTTTTGATTTTAATTAAAGTTTGTAATTTGGACAAAATTCATAAATACACGTAACCCTGTCAAGGCTTAATAAGAAATAAGGAGGAAAGAGGTGGAAAAGCGTGAGAAAAAATAAGATGAAGAAAGAAAGGGTGTGTTATATTTGAGGTAATTTCTGGTTTGGTGATTAGTTCAGTATGAGGGTCGATTTTTACAGAACGTTAATTGGTTTGGTTTTTATTGCCCCCCCCCCCCTCCCCCCCCCATCAGTCTTGATTGCTCCGTCTATTCGTATTCAACTGTGATACTTCCACATCTGCTGCTGACGATGTTGTTTATATATCGGCTGCCGCAACAAAACCACCATAATCTAAGATAATTCTTGTTTGTATTGTTTGCTGAAGCCTCGTCGGCTTTTGTTCCCAGCGTATACGCATTACGCTCGACTTTCCCTCTTGATTTTGTTATTTGTTTTAACTGTTTTTTTTTTCTTTCTTACGTCTGGCCCTGTGATGTTTAACAATTGCATTTCGTGATAGAGGTACTGGCTTTTGCGCCTTTCCATTGATTATCAAGATAAACGGACGACAAATAGTTGTTGTCTTAAGCTATATATGTATCCAACTCAGACATTGTTCTTAAACCTAGGGCTGGGCAATAGTCTAAGTTTCCATAAATCTAGTAGTAGTTATATCCCTACATTATGTTATGTATTGCATTCAGGGTTCATTTTATACCATTTCTTCTTTTTTTTCTGATTTGTTATATTCCTTAAGAAAATGTTGTTTCACTTATTCATAACCCCGTGACATGTTGAAGAATTTGATAATAATAATAATAATAATAATAATAATAATAATAATAATAATAATAATAATAATAATAATAATAATAATAATATCGGAAGGAGACCCTCTTTAATATAAGTTTAATTAAAAGCAATGGGTGCTTCAGCGGCATTAATCTTTTAGAAGGTCTTCTCAAAAACAAAAATATATTAAAGCAATTAAAAATGTCTTCTATAAGATTAATGCCTTAGAGGCAGCCATTACTTTTGATGAAATAATAAAACTAACACATAAGCAGTAAGAACAGTTTCAAATAAAAAGGTTTATAAATAATCAGGAAAATAAACCAGAAAGTAAGTACCTTGTGAATCTGAGATCCTTTATTTTTATATCAATTGAAAAACACCAGGGAACCTTGTTTCGCGACTGACCTCTCCATGTTTTGCTCCAGGGGTTGAAATAACTTCGTACTCTCAACAGATAAAATTGACTGTAACAGAAAAGACGATATTGCAATTACCTACCATCGGGGTTGATGAAAGTCTGGAATTTGAAGTATTGATGATACAAAAAAAAAAAAAAAAAAATAGAAAGAAATAAGAAAAAAAAGGCTTAAATTATATTCTCTATAAAAAAAAAGATATTTCCAATGTATGATAGATAGATATCAAATTTACAAATAAAATATTAGCGTGCTCTCCTGTAATATAGCAATTCGGAGGACACAAGTAAAATTTCGGATATTAAGTAAGAGACAAATAACCCCAAATGTTGTTTGGTGATCTGCCAGACTTGGGTAGTGTCTGCCACCTCACCACCCTTGTGAGCTAAAGATATGGGGAAGGGCTTAAGGGAGCCTATAGGCCTACCTGCTTGGTCATTAGCAGCGATTGCCTGGCCTTCCCTGGTGTTAATTTGGGTGGAGAGAAGGCTGGGGCGTTTTTCTTTGGTAGCTAAGCATACAATAGTTATGACATGAAATTAACTACAAAGATTCTAAATATATTCCTCTGTAAAGTACTGTAGAATAACCTTCGACATTGAAGGATCACTCTTTAGCCTTCCAGAATCATTACCCAAATATGAACCCATTGCAAAAGAGGATCTTCTTTTCAAATTGATTAATATGTAAATCTTCAAGATTTAATCCCCATTTAAAATCCACTCTCGTTCAGTTTGTCTTCCCCGGTTTTGCACAGACTTTGGCTGTAGGATTAAGGATCCCTGCCATTACAGTAACCAATTCTGGAAAGAACAAAGGAATCGTCTTTGCATCTTAATTGCATAATCTTTGGCGACTGGCGTGCTCATGAGGAAAGAATTACAAGGGGGAATCTCTGGACCGAACAGCTTTTATCTTATGTCTGTTTTTTGGTTCATCATATTTTTCTTAATTCTCATTTGTTAATAACAAAGGGCTGCTCATAAATGGAAGATTTAAGGAACAGTGACAATTCCCTAGCTAGTAGAACTGACCATATATACTTATGATCAACGCCCAAGCCCCTCTCCACCCAAGTTATGACCAGTGAGGGCCAGGCAATGACTACTGATGACGCAGCACGTTGACCTATAGCTGACAAGGATGATGAGTAACCGTCTACAGACACTACAAAAAACTAGGGAGCTTGAGCCTGACTCGAACCCCAGTCTGGCATATCGACAGGCTTGGACGTTTCTAATAGGCCACCACAAATCTAATG
>NC_090760.1:31319491-31324491 GCF_036898095.1 Palaemon carinicauda | reverse complement strand
CATTGTCCTACCATGACGCATGTCCATATAGTAACACCAATCTCAATAAACTGATATATAGTCTCATTTTTATATGTAATTTCAGGCGATTTGATTTCCAAATTTTACTTGACCTAGACATTGTTTGATTCTCTTTTTTCAATCTTTCACTAAACTTTAATTCTAAAGACCCTGTATTAGAGATCAAAGTTCCTAAATAACTATATGATTATAACTCATTAATCCTTTTTCCTTCCAATGATATCTCATCTTCTATTGCATATTCCGTTATCATCATCTCCGTTCTTCTTCTATTTACTTTCAGCTCAACCTCGTGTGATATTTCATGCATTCTGGTAAGCATGCATTTTAAATCCTGTGGTGTTCTGCTAACAAGGACAGCATCATCAGCATACTATAGGTTGGCTAAATTCCTATCACCAATCCATTCCAATCATTCTCCACCATCTCTGACTCTTCTATACATTACGAAATCCATGGGGAGGATAAACAACATAGGTCACGACACATTCCCTTGGAATACTTCGCTGTTCACAGGAAATTCATTTGATATGACCCCCTTAACATTAAATTTGCACTTGCTAAGCTTATGAACAGACTTAATCAAATTTACATATTTAAGAGGAATTCCAGGATAAACCAGGACTCTCCACAAAATTGGCCGGTGCACACTATAAAATGCTTTTACATAGTCCTCAAATGTCTTGATAAGTAGATTTCTATATTCTATGCATTATTAGTATTTCTATTATTAAATGCTAAGCTACAACCCTAGTTGGAAAAGCTGAAGAGTCTCTTCTACCCTTTCCAAGAGGAAAGTAGCCACTGAACAATTACAGTACAGTAGTTAACTCCTTGGGTGAAGAAGAATTGTTTTGCAATCTCAGTGTTGTCAGGTGTATGAGGACAAAGAGAATCTGTAAAGAATGGGCCAGACTATTCGGTGTCTGTGTAGGCAAAGGGGAAGAACCGTAACTAGAGAGAAGGGTCCTATGTAGTACTGTCTGGCCAGTCAAAGACCCCATAACTCTCTAGCGGTAGTATCTCAACATGTAGTATCTGCAAAATGAAAATTTGGTCAGTGCAACTTATACCTTTTCTAAATCCTGCTTGTTCATCTCTCAGCTTTTCATCATAAAATATATTTTCATAACAACTGTCCTAAGTGTTATGCCTCTGTAATAATTGCAATCAGTCAGGAAGTCACTTCATTTTCGGCCAGTATCATCTTGTTAGTTATTCCGTCGTATCCAGGGGCTTTCCTTCTCTTTAGTTTTTTAAGGATAGCCTCGACTTCAAACACACTGAATTTATCAATGGGAATATCAAGGTCTTCATTAGCTTCAGGTATATAAATCAAATTATTCCCTTCATATCTCTTATTCATAACCACACTAAAGTGTTCCATGCAACGTTGTCTGTCTTCATCTTCTGTTTCTATAACAGAGCCATTTCTCTTTTTGATGGGTATATGCTTCTTCTTCTTTGCCTCCAATCAAGATTTCATTAACAATTCTATTAGCAATTCTTAAACCAAACCATAGCCACTTCCTATATTCATAGTTTTGTCAGCCTCATCTGCTTTACTGTCCAGATATTTTATTTCCCATCATTCCTGGCTCTTCTTTTGACCTCACTATCAATACTGGAATAACATAGCATGCTCTACTTTGTAATTTTCATTATTTCCTCGAAAACTTTTAGCAATTAAATTCTGTTATTGTCTAATTTTTATAGTATCCAAAGCATCATTCGATGTCCATGGCTTTCTAATTGTAACTGCGTGTCCCAAGACTTCACTACCCACTGACTGAGATATGTTCTTAAAATCACACTATTGTTCATTAACTGTCTGTTCTTCACTATTAAAGTCTCCAAGACTGCAAATCGATTCCCACATTCAATTGCAAATCTTTCTATGGGGTCTTCTTTTAAAAGCTTAGTTGTGTCAAACCTAGGTATTCTATCCATCTTTTTGCTGGGTGCTTTCAGTTTTAATTTCAGTGTGGCAATGAGGAGCTGATGATCATTACCAATACCTAAACCTCTATAGCTTCTTACATGGTGAAGTCCATGTACACTTGTGTTGAAAAAGAGTACCTCCAATGAAAAGATTATTTGTTGAACAGAAACTTATGAAATGTGCTCCATTTTCATTTGCAACTTCACCAAGATCCTCGACACCAATCACATTCTCTATCCCTTAACTATTTCTTCCAACTTTAGCATTGAAGTTGCCAATCACAATTTTCTTAGCTCTCTCAGGGATGTCATCTATTACCCTCTGCAGGTCTTCATAGTATTCATCTTTACTTTCTTCACAGGAATCATTTGTTGTAGCATAGGAAACTATAACACAAATTGCACTGCTTGAATTTGAACTCTGCTAGTAACAATCTACTATTTACAGCTCTCCCCTTGATTAATGCCTTTTTTTGCTCCTGGTGACCTTATCATTCCTACCCCTTTTTCTTCCAACTCCATCTGATTTTCATGAGTAGATATATATATATATATATATATATATATATATATATATATATATATATGTATATATATATATATATATATATATATATATATATATATATATATATATATATATATATATATATATATATATATATATATATATATATATATATATATATATATATATATATATGTATATATATATATATATATATATATATATATATATATATATTGTCCCCTAAAGTTTCCTTACCATCTAATTCTGTCCTGCCATTTAACTTTTAATATCATTCTGAGGGCTTTGCTCTCAAATCTACTAAACCTATTGGATATTATTTCATTGTCCTACCATGACGCATGTCCATATAGTAACACCAATCTCACTGAACTGATATATAGTCTCATTTTTATATGTAATTTCAGGCAATTTAATTTGAAAATTTTACTTAACCTAGACATTGTCTGATTCTCTTTTTTCAATCTTTCACTAAACTTTAATTCTAAAGACCCTGTATTAGAGATCAAAGTTTGTAAATAACTAAATGATTATAACTCATGAATCCTTTCTCCTTCCAATGATATCTCATCTTCCATTGCATATTCCGTTATCCTCATCTCCGTCTTTCTTCTATTTACCTTCAGCTCAACCTTGTGTGATATTTTATGCATTCTGGCAAGCAAGCATTTCAAATCCTGTGGTGTTCTGCTAATAAGGACAGCATCATCAGCATACTATAGGTCGGCTAAATTCCTATCACCAATCCATTCCAATCATTCTCCACCATCTCTGACTGTTTTTACACATTACAAAATCCATGGGGAAGATAAACAACATGGGTCATAACACATTCCCTTGGAATACTCCGCTGTTCACTGGAAATTCATTTGATATGCCCCCTTAACATTAACTTTGCACTTGCTATGCTTATGAACAGACTTAATAGAATTTACATATTTAAGAGGAATTCCAGGATAAACCAGGACTCTCCACAAAATTGGTCGGTGCATACTATCAAATGCTTTTTCATAGTCCTCAAATGCCATGATAATGAGATTTCTAAATTCTACGCATTATTATTATTATTGTTATTATTAAATGCTAAGCTACAACCCTAGTTGGAAAAGCAGGATGCTATAAGCCCTGGGGCCCCAATAGGGAAAATAGCCCAGTGAGAAAAGGAAATAAAGAAAAATAAAATATTTTAAGCATAATGACAACATTAAAATAAATATTTCCTATAAAAACTATAAAAACTTTAACAAAACAAGAGGAAGAGAAACTAGATAGAAGTGTGCCCGAGTGTACCATCAAGCAAGAGAACTCTAACCCAAGACAGTGGAAGACCATGGTACAGTGGCTATGGCACCACCAAAGACTTGAAAACAATGGTTTGATTTTGGAGTGTCCTTCTCCTAGAAGAGCTGCTTACTATAGCTGAAAAATCTCTTTTACCCTTTCCAAGATGAAAGTAGCCACTGAACAATTACAGTACAGTAGTTAACCCCTTAGGTGAAAAAGAATTGTTTGGCAATCTCAGTGTTGTTAGGTGTATGAGGACAGAGTAGAATCTAAAAAGAATAGGCCAGACTATGCGGTGTCTGTGTAGGCAAAGGGAAAGAACCGTAACTAGAGAGAAGTGTCCTATGCAGTACTGTCTGGCCAGTCAAAGGACCCCATAACTCTCTAGCGGTAGTATCTCAACATGTATTTGCATCATGTCTCAAAATGAAAATTTGGTCAGTGCAACTTATACCTTTTCTAAATCCCGCTTGTTTATCTTTCAGCCTTTCAACATACAATATATTTTCATAACAACTGTCGTAAGTGTTATGCCTCTGTAATAATTGCAATCAGTCAGGAAGTCACTTCATTTTCGGCCAGTATCATCTTGGCAGTTATTCCGTCGTATCCAGGGGCTTTCCTTCTCTTTAGTTTTTTGACACTGAATTTATTAATGGGAATATCAAGGTCTTCATTAGCTTCAGGTATATCAATCAGATTATTCCCTTCATATTTCCTATTCATAACCACACTAAAGTGTTCCATCCAACTTTATCTTTCTTCATCTCCTGTTGCTATAACGAAGCCATTTCTCTTTTTGATGGGTATATGCTTCTTCTACTTTGCCTCTAGTCGAGATTTGATTTAATAATTCAATTAGAAATTCTTAAACCATAGCCACTTCCTATATTCATAGCTTTGTCAGCTTCATCAGCTTTACTGTCTAAATTTTTGTTTTTCCAGTCATTCCTGGCTCTTCTTTTGACCTTACTATCAATACTGGAATAACATAGCATACTCTACCATGTAATTTTCATTACTTTCTCGAAAAGTTTCAGTAATTAATTTCTCTCATTATCTTCTTTTTATAGTATCCCAAGCATCATTCGATACCCATGGCTTTCTGATTGTAACTGCGTGTCTTAAGACTTCACTACCCACTGACTGAGATATGTTCTTAATATCATACATCCTTCATCAATTGTCTGTACTTCTCTCTTAAAGTCTCTGGGTCTACAAATTG
>NC_090760.1:31301991-31314491 GCF_036898095.1 Palaemon carinicauda | reverse complement strand
GAGAGAGATTCTAATATTTGAGATGATGGTTACACCTTTCAATGGTTTTATATTCATGATAAAGTTTTTCTGGGTTAGAATTGTGCAGATCGTAGAAGTTCTACACTCCTATTGGCTAGCCAAGTCACTCACTCGTGCACCATGGTCCTTTTTTTAATATCTCCATCTTAATCTTAATGGTCATCATACGTTTCTTGTGCTCATTACCGTCCTTAACAATCAATTTCTTCCCAACCATGGTAATTAATAACAAAAAGGCATAAGTCACTGAAAAAAAACCTCAAAATATCACATGAATATGATTTCGAAAGCCGACAAAAATGCCTATATCCGTTTTTCCTGTAGTGTTCAGCATGACTCTACGAGCGTGTGCGGTTCTCGTGTCTTGGAATTTTGTTCGCATATTGAGCTGAATTCCCTCGCAAATTCTACCTCGTATCTCGAAAAACTTGTATGGAGATACACTCGTAAGTTGAGGTCTTATATATATATATATATATATATATATATATATATATATATATATATATATATATATATATATATATGTGTGTGTGTGTGTGTGTGTGTGTGTGTGTGTGTGTGTGTGTGCGTATATGAAATAAAGTGGGAGAGATATTCTTGTGCTACAGGGTTGGTTTCTCGATTCCATCTTTTCCTTCTTTTATTATTCTTTGCATCAACGTCCCCCAATTCCACCACGTTCAGAACCTTCCGTGTCACTCCCATCCATCTGATCTGCTGATGCCCAACACTCCTCTCCATCACTGGCACGTTTTCTGCTCTCTTGATTCTTTCCACTTCTTCTCTTAATTCAAAGCCCTAGCGTCTTGGACGAGCTTCCCCCTAGCCTTCTCCTTTCCATTACACATACCACACATTCCTTTTTATTTTGACTCCCTTCTATCCAGTAGTGATATTCCAGTAATCTATCTCACCATCTACATCTCGGTTCTTTCCATCAGTCCCTCTTCTTTCCTCTTAAGAGCCCAGGTTCCTGCACAATGTAATATTACAGTCCTGATAACTATTGTCTAAACTCTAAACCTTTCTTCTGACCCTTAATGTTATTTTCTTGTTTGAAACTACTCCAATTACTCTCTCCCTTTTTGCAATGCTTCCTTCACTCTTTGTCACACTTCTTGTTCAGTAGCTCCTTCCTAAATCATTATTGATCCCAAATAGTTGAACTTATTCCTAAATTTTATAACTTTACCTTCTTCCACTTGAACGTTTACTTCTCCATGTCCTTTATCTTACTCTAATCATTATCTCTGTCTTTGCAATGTTCTCCTTCAATCCTTTCCTTTCTAAGAATCTTTTCCATGCACAAAATCATTCTTACAGTCCTTTTTCTGAGGTTATTGTAATGACTAAATCATCTGCAACCCTCAGTTCACATAATTCTTTAGTGTTTCTTAATTCAGATGTCAAACTAAAGTCTGAGCTGATCCCGGTGGAGGCCAACCTCTACATGGAATGCCGGTTTCTTCCAACATTTATTTTTAAGTGGTTCATACCCCATCCTATATCAGCCTCACTAACCATAAACTTATTTAATACGGTCATCTAGCTGAAACAACAATAGGCTAATCTTTTTGGTACCCTGCCATGTGAACTTTTTTGTTTCCTTCTATATACATTTCTCTGAATTTTATTACTATAAAATTAGCATCCACTGTACTCTTTCCTTTCATAAACTCAAATTGAATATTTATATCTTTCAGGTTCCACAACCTTTTTTCTTCTCTTCTTTCTAGTATCTTATATACAGGCAACAAAAGATTTACTCCTGTGTAATTTTATTAAATCTAATCATCCAGTTATTGTCCAAGTCCCTTGATATTTCCTCAGCATATTTCTTGTGGATCAACTGTTGCCTATATTTCCCGCTGCCTTAACTGTTTTTATTGTTGCCTTTGACTTTCCTGCATCTATGCTTACTTTTCCTTTCTTCATATCATTCACGACTTCACTCTCTCGATATGTTCAATTGGTCCTTCTAGTGGAAAAGCATTTTTTTTTAGTTCTTCACATTCATTCTCAGTACTTAATAATTGTAATAAATTTTCTTTCCATCTCTTGATTTCCTATCACTAAATTACAATACTTCTATTTTCATCTTTGACAATTCCGACTTCTCTTACAACCTGCCTGCTTTTCATCTAGGCACTGTAATTCTGTAGATGATCTTTTCTCCCTCTGTTGTTCCCATCATCTCATACTATTCTCCCTAGCTCTTCCCTTTGCAATCAATACCAAAATCTTTGTTTCCCTCTTTGTCTCTTTATATTCCTCTTCTCTTTGCTAGTTGTTATCTTCTTACCATCCTCGCCTGGGGATACCCTTTTCATTCCCAGCCGTTTGAACCACTTGACTCCATCAATATGTTTCCTTTTGCTTTTACTTCTTACCACTTGTACTCTCACTCACCTCTCCTATTGCTAGCTGTCAATAATGGTGTCTCTAATATTGAGACACAGTTACTCTTTAATTACATATCTTTAAAAACCTTATTGGAAGCTTAATAAAAAGCAGTTGTGATCTTGTTTTAACTACACATCCTCTGGTCATCCATTCGTAATATATGTAAGTAAAATTAATAATCTCTTCTCTCATACTTAGTAATCTCTCTCTCTCTCTCTCTCTCTCTCTCTCTCTCTCTCTCTCTCTCTCTCTCTCTCTCTCTCTCTCTCCACAAAAGAAATATGCAAATATTTTTGCATTATATTAGAACATCAGTATATCTCCCACACGCTAACAAGGAAAAGAAAGCATTGTAGAACTTCAAATATATTGTAGTTTTGTTTCAATTAAAATCTATAATTTGGACAAAATTGAAAAATACGCGTAACCCCGTCAAGGCTCAATACGAAATAAGGAGGAGAGGTGGAAAAGCGTGAGAGAAAAAAAAAGATGAAGAAAGAAAGGGTGTGTTATATTTGAGGTAATTTCTGTTTTGGTGATTAGTTCAGTATGAGAGTCGATTTTTACGGAACGTTAATTGGTTCGGTTTTTATTGGCCCCCCCCCCCCCCCCCCCAACAGCCTTGATTACTCCGTCTATTCGTATTCAACTGTGATACTTCCACATCTGCTGCTGACGATGTTGTTTTTATATCGGCTGCCGCAACAAAACCACCATAATCTAAGATAATTCTTGTTTGTATTGTTTGCTGAAGCCTCGTCGGCTTTTGTTACCAGCGTATACGCATTACGCTCGACTTTCCCTCTTGATTTTGTTGTTTGTTTTAATTGTTATTTTTTTTTCTTGCGTCTATTTCTGTGATGTTTAACAAATGCATTTCGTGATAGAGATACTGGCTTTTTCGCCTTTCCATTGATTATCAAGATAAACGGACGACAAGTAGTTGTTTTCGGAAGTTATTATATGTATCGAACTCAACCATTGTTCTTAAACCTAAGGCTGTGCCATAGTCTATGTTCCCTAAATGTGGTAGTAGTTATATCCATATATTATGTTATGCATTGCATTCCTGGTTCATTTCTTACAATTTCTTCTCTTTCCCTGATTTGTTCCATTCCTTAAGAAAATATTGTTTCACTTATTCGTAACCCAGAGACATGTAGAATTTAATAATAATAATAATAATAATAATAATAATAATAATGATAATAATAATAATAATAATAATAACATCGAAAGGAGACGCTCTTTAATATAAGTTTAATTAAAAGCAATGGGTGCCTCAGCGGCATTAAACTTATAGAAGGTCTTTTCAAAAACAAATATATATTAGAGCAGCTGAAAATGTTGTCTTCAAGATTAATACCTTAGAAGCAGCCATTACTTTTGATAAAATAATAAAACTTACAAATACGCAGTAAGAACAATTTCAAATAAAAAGGTTTATAAATAATCAGGAAATAAACCAGAAAGTAAGTACCTTGTGAATCTGAGATCCTATGTTTTTATATAAATTGAAAAACACCAGAAAACCTTGTTTCGCGTCTGAACTATCCATGTTTTGCTCTAGGGGTTGAAATAACTTCGTACTCTCAACAGATAAAATTGACTGTAACAAAAAAGACGATATTGCAATTACCTACCATCGTGGTTGATGAAAGTCTGGAATTTGAAGTATTGATGATACAAAAAAAAAAAAGGCATAAATTATATTCTTTATAAAAAAAAGATATTTCCAATGTATGATAGATAGAAATCAGATTTATAAATAAAACTTTTAGCGTGCTCTCCTATAACATAGCTATTCGAAGAACACAAGTAAAATTTCGGATATTAAGTAAGAGACAAATAACACCAAATGTTGCTTGGTGATCTGCCAGACTTGGGTAGTGTCTGCCACCTTACCATCCTTGTGAGCTAAAGATATGTGCAAGGGTTTAAGGGAGCCTATAAGCCTACCTGCTGAGTCATCGCAGCCATTGCTTGGCCTTCCCTGCTGCTAACTTGGGTGGAGAGAGGTCTTGGGCGCTGATCATATATACAGTATATAGATGGTCAGAGTCTAGGGCATTGTCCTACTAGCTATGGTATTGTCATTGTTTCATGCCTCTGACATTCATGAACGACCTTTAAACCTATAAAGAGTATAGTTCAATAGCTGGTTACCCACAAGAGTTACGATACGTAACTGGTCGGAAACCTTTAATGGTATGAAAAGGTTTTTCATTAGTAGCTAAGCATACAATAGTGATGACATGAATTTAGCAAGAGAGATTCAAAATATATTCCTCTGTAAAGTACCGTAGAATAACCTTCTACATGGATGGATCACTCTTTAGTCTTCCAGAATCATTACCCAAATATGAATGCAATGCAAAAGAGGATCTTCTTTTCAATTTAATTAATATGTAAATCTTCTAGATTTAATCCCCATTTAAAATCCACTCTCGTTCAGTTTGTCTTCCCCGGTTTTGCACAGACTTTGGCTGTAGGATTAAGGATCCCTGCCATTACAGTAACCAATTCTGGAAAGAACAAAGGAATCGTCTTTGCATCTTAATTGCATAATCTTCGGCGACTGGCGTGCTCATGAGGAAAGAATTACAAGGGGGAATCTCTGGAACGAACAGCTTTTATCTAATGTCTGCTTTTTGGTTCATCCGATTTTTTCTTAATTCTCATTTATTAATAACAAAGGGCTGCTCATAAAAGGAAGATTTAAGGGACAGTGACAATGCCCTAGCTAGTAGGACTGACCAAATATACATATGATCAACGCCCAAGACCCTCTCCACCCAAGTTATGACCAGTGAGGGCCAGGCAATGACTACTGATGGCGCAGCACGTTGACCTATAGCTGACAAGGATGATGAGTGACCGTCTGCAGACACTACTAAAAACTATGGAGCTTGTTCGTGACTTGAACCCCAGTCTGGCATATCACCAGGCAGGGACGTTACTAATAGGCCGCTACAAACCTAATGACAAAGATTTAAAAATTGTAACATGTTAGTTTCTGTGTAATTTTCAAAGATATATCATAAGACCTTGCATAGAGAAATTTTTTGACACATGCTGATTTTCATTAGGTCTTTGGGTTTTTTTTTTTTTTTTTTTTTTTCTAGTACCATGCAACTGATATCCGTTTGTGTCTTCTTTCTGGCTTGTCTATCAGAACAATATCCGAAGGATTCTTTTATTTCTTTGTCAAATCGTGTTGCGAGTTTCATTCATGAAATATTTGCACTTTCCCTTTTTCTATGTCACTTTTTAACACCAATGAAGATCTTCTTGGTACTCCGCTTGCTTAATTTGTAATTTTAGTCTCCATTAATGCAAATAATAGCGCATTCTATAAGTTAGTTTTGAATCAGATGATCTCTGCTAATTTCTTGTTTACTAGACATTGTTCAACATATGGCTTTGCTGTCAATTCAGTGCCTCATGTACACATGCAATTAGGGAGGCGCATAGACTTGCATAAAGCCTGATGAAGTATATCTTGTCAACAGTGTTAGTCAGATTAACTGTTGTTATCCTAATAGTCTTGAGTTCAGAGTTATTGGGGCTGTGTTGCCTACTGTCGCCAACTAAATTTACAATGGCAGAATTGTTTGATATAATATCAAAACGTAATGCATTTCATCCATCTAAATGTTGTATGCAAATCAAATGGTTGTAATTCATATCAAGTTAGTACCTTGCTTTGATTTATAGATATGGATATATATATATATATATATATATATATATATATATATATATATATATATATATATATATATATATATATGTATATATATATATATATATATATATATATATATATATATATATATATATATATATATATATATATAAATAAATACATATGCTACAAGCTGTTATTCTATATATTACGTTCCATTGCCGGAAGGCAAAGATTACTGAATATCCAATGATGACTTTCGGGAAAAAAGTCCACCTGTTGTGACTTTGACCTATGGATTATTATTATTATTATTATTATTATTATTATTATTATTATTATTATTATTATTAATAGCCAAGCTATAACCATAGTTGGAAAACCAGGATGCTATAATCCCAAGGGCTTCAGCAGGGAAAAAAATAGCCCAGAAAGGAAACGATTTAAATAAACAAATAGATTTTAAGAGAAGCAATGAACTATTAAAATAAAATATTTTAAGAACAGTAACAACATTAATATATATCTTCCATGTGTAAATTATAAAAACCTTCAGAAAAGAAACCAGAGGAAGGGAAATAAGATAGAATAGTGTGCCTGAGTGTACCCTCAAGGTAAAGAACTCTACCACAAAACAATGGAAGACCATGGTGCACAGATTATGGCCCGACTCAATATTAAAGAACATTGGTTTGATTCTGAAGAGCTGCTTACCATAGCTAAAGATTCTTTTCTACCTTACCATCATGAAAGTAGCCACTGAAGAATTACGGGGCAGTAGTTTACTCTTTCAACGAAGAAGAATAATTTGAATAGAATGTACCAACCGTGTGTCACACGATCGTACATAACAACGACATTTCATTTTTTTATGTATTATGCTTGTATCTTTGCTCTCCCCTCGCACTGATAAGAACCTGAAATAACATGTCTGTTTCTTTCACCGTTAACTGTTAACCGGTGAGCTTTTCGGTTGAACATGAAATTGCCTGTTATGTTTTGTATGCCCTTTTTGCCAGGGGTTTACGTATATATAAACGAGCGTTCTGTAATGAAGTGGACTCAGTTGCTTTCATCCTGCCTTTGAGTCACAACCTTCTCTCGGCACGTCACATGAATAGCCCAGACTATTCGGTGTATGCGTCAACAGAGGAAGGTTTTGGTATGTAAGTAGTTGTAACATTTAGGAGTAACTTCAATAGTTCATCGACTTTGTATTTCAGTGGGACCTATGAAACTGTTTTAGATCGATAATATTATAAATATTGCTTTTCTTCTACCATAGTATCAAAAGACGATTTAATGGAGCCATGTTTATGCTCAAACGACTTTTTGAAGTGAAACCATTTTAATGTTCCTGAAGTTTAGCAATTCTTTATGGAAAAGGAGAATGCTGCACTTTTTTATTTTCTCCTTATTTATGAAATAGGTTTCAAATGCCATGTATCACGTAGTTTCTTGGACATGATACAGTTTCTTGAGCATAGAAATTGACAAATAAATTGTACACACATATACACACACGCATACACACACACACACACACACATATATATATATATATATATATATATATATAAATATATATATATATATATATATATATATATTTATATATATATATACATATATATATATATATACATATATATATATATATATATATATATATATATATAGATATATATATAAATATATATATATATATATATATATATATATATATATATATATATATATATATTTATATATATGTGTGTGTGCGTGTGTGAGTGTGTGTGTGTACTTGTACTTACATATCTCCTTTCCTACCGTTATTCCGATATTAATGGGTCTGTTACCTCTGATACGCCCTTTGCAATACCCTGTATCAGAGGCATCCGCTTTCCCCAAACCTCCTCTCTCTACAGTATATCACCCTTCACCTTACCTCTCCATATATTTCACTGCCTTCCTCTCGATCTTTTCCTCCTTAACAGGTTTCTCCAAAACTTTCCCCTACATTCATTCTCAACACGTGCCCACACCATCTGTTATTTCACTCTTTTCACCTATGTAATTTTCATTACGTCTGCCTTTTTTCTTATTTATTTTTTATTAATACTTCAAGCAGAGATATTCCCATAATCCACTTCAGCCTTTTCATCCTAGTTCTATCAAGCTTTGTATCCTCCCTTTTGCGTTAGAGACCACGTTTCCGATCGATACATTAACAATGGTCTTATTACTGTGCTATAGATCTAGACTTCTAGTTTGAAGGACATTTTCTTATCACATGCCACTCCCGTTACATTCCTCCACTTCCCGCATGCTACTTTTATCCTATTCTCTACTTCAGCACCACATCCTCACTTCTGAGTTGTAGCAGAGCGCGTTTTGATAACCAAGCTTCTACTTTCATGCCTTCCTTACTGCTCATTACAGCTTCCGTCTTATCCATATTTACTCTGAAGCCACCACTCTCGCAAGGCCCTTGCCATTCTGCAACCCTTCTCTGTGAATCTTCCTCATTTTTCAGTAGTAATTACCAAATCATCTGCATAAAACAACTCCCACAAATCTTTATTTGTGATATACTCCCCTAACATATACATGACCACCCTGGTGCAACCTAACACTAACTTCAAAGTTTTTTGTTTCCCTAACAGTTGTTATCACTTTAGTCTTTGTTCTTTTCCATTCTAACCAACTTCTTTCGGTCCTGTACTAGTCTATGTAGTTAAATATATGCTTCCCAAAATATCGTTTTACCATTATTCACATTGTTTTTATCAACTTCCTAAGCTAGAATATAATCCCAAAAAATCGTTTTACCATTCTTCACATTTTTTTTATTAACTTCCTAAACTAAAATATAATCAATTTGACTTTACACTTCTCCGCCTTCATAGGTTATCAGGTGTTCATGCAGTTTCTAAAACCAGGTGTTCAAACATGGCAGTTGTAAACTCTGAGCCATCTGTAATATGTACTCCCCATCTTCAATTTTAATTCCAAACATAAGCCCTAATGGACCTCCTCGTATCCATAACTTCTCTTCCTTACTCTGTCATTCATGCCCTCATAACGAGAGAATACCTTGATGAAGTCACTGGGCTTCAGCACGGCATATCATTCCTGTGCTGGAGCCTTGTGTCGAACAGGAGAGCTCACGAACGTGAATTTTCTTTCCTTCAGTTTAGCTCTAAATATCTCCCATTCTAAATTATTTCTATCACTTATTATTGCTTCATCCTCCTTCATATTTATTAACCATCTCCAACCTTGCTTTCAAAGCTCTCTTACATATATCCTTATTCAGAATATTTTGATGGAACATCATATTCAGGCTTATATATATATATATATATATATATATATATATATATATATATATATATATATATATATATATATATATATATATATATATTTATATATGTATATATATATATATATATATATATATATATATGTATAATTTTTTTTTTCCAAATCTATTGCAGGACTGTGGTGGTCTTGCCAACGACCCGATAATGTTTGGACAACTAGGAGTGCCTGTATTCCCATACTGGCCCACGGATCTATGCTCATGCTGAATATTGGCCCTCAGATTCCAGGGAGGGTGGGGTGGGGAGGTGTTTTCATAGAGATAGTACTCTCGGTATTCTGTCTGGTTTGCCTGCCACTATGATTTGACTCCGCACTAGCTAATTCCAATGATACAGCTTCTGGAGCCGATGGAATTCCATATGCAATTATTAAACGTGTACCTGTTAATAATAAGTTATTTATTCTAAGCATTGTTACCAGAATATGTCATGATCATAATTTTCCAAGTTCTGAGAAGTAGCCATTATTTTACGCTTTCTAAAACCCGGTAAGAATGAGTTTCTAGCAGCAAACTGTCAACCAATTGTATTGACATCTTGTTTATGTAACATCATAAAGATGGTCAACGCAAGATTTGTATAGTACCTGGAGAAGAAAGGTATTTTATCACCTATCAAGTGTGGATTTAGAAAAATGCACCCCACGAACGATGTGTTAATACGACTTGAGTCATCAATTTGTGAAGCCTTTGCTTCAAAATAGCACCATGTAATAGTCATATGATATTACATGGAGATATGGTATACATAAAACCATTCATAATTTGGAATTGAGAGGAGAGCTACTATTGTTCATTCAAACATTTGTTTCACATAGATTTTTCCAATTAGAGTTAGTGAAACTCAGTCAGAGAAGGAATTTCAGGAAGAGAGAGTTCCCCAGAGTAGTGTGCTGTGTGTATCCCTATTTGCATTAGCCATTAATGAGATATCCTCTCTTTTTCCTCAAGATACTCCCTCGACATTATTTGTAGATGACCTCTCCATATCATTTACTGGAATGTCAAGGGTTGAAAGAAAGGTACAACTCTCAATTGACTATATAATTAAACAAGGAGATATGAATGGATTTAAGTTTTCGACAAGCGAAACAGTTGTCCATTTCTGTCGTATTCTGGCAGTACATCCAGACCCAAATATGTACATAAAAGGTCAACAGATCCCTTGTGAAAGGGAAATTAAATTTTTAGGATTGGTACTGGATTGTAGATTTACATGGGTTCCTCACTTGAAAGTTTTGAAAGTAAAGTGTCTTGAGGCTCTGAATATTTTAAAAGTATAGCCTCATACATCATGGGAGACAGACTACTAAGCTATTTTGAAATTGTACAACTCTATGATGTTTTTAAAAAATTAGTTATGGATATGAAATATACTCCTCAGCCACCCCAAGCCAATTAAAGGTATTAGATTCTATACCATCATGCTAGTATTAGATTGTCCACTGGAGTGTTTAGAGCTTCACTTATCCCAAGTCTCCTTGTTGATGCTGGAGAATTACCTTAAGACATTTACCAAAAGTCTTCTATTGTTCGGTACTGGTTTAGGTTGCAAAGGCTTCCTAATTCTTTAGCCTGTCAAACTACAAGCTTTGTAAGGCATTGCAGATATTTTGAGTTACACCCAAAATCTCTTGAACCTTTTGGTTTTCTGATAAAACAATTAATAAACAGTCTTGCAATAGCAAGAAATAGAGTTCTTCAATTTAGAATATCAACAACCCCTATATGGAAATTAGTATAGTTATCTTTTTGTAAATATTTTATTGGTATAAAAAAGAACATGACTGAATTAAAAGCCAGGTCTCGTTTTATGTAACATGTCGAAGAACACAGTGAATCGACTTTTATAGATACTGTTGGCTTCAAGTTTGATGGTGGTGTAGGATTTGGAGTATATAGTTTAATTGTTGAGGTGCACTTCCTCCAATAACTTCCATATATGGTATATATATACTGTATATATATATATATATATATATATATATATATATATATATATATATATATATATACATACATATATATATATATATATATATATATATATGTATATATATGTGTGTGTGTGTGTGTGTGTGTGTGTATATATATATATATATATATATATATATATATATATATATATATATATATACATATTGAGAAAATAGTGTTAAAAAAGGAGGGCAATTTTAAAAATTTTAGTGATCCAAGAAGTGTTCTACAGGCTTTAGAAATTTTTAATTCCCATAACCCTTTCGTTTCAAAGATTTACGAGTGGCTTTCCATTTTTGGTCAGAAAGGTATAACAGTTTATATTTGCTGGGTTTCTTCACACTTAGGTGTGTCTGGAAATCAGGAAGCAAATTCACTGGAAAAGAATGCTGCAGCTTAGTTCCTACCAAGGAGGTACCCCATTTCCTGTACTGATTTTTTACCTACATTTAAGGATTTTATTTATAATAATTGGCAACAGCATAAGGATAGTTTAGTTGAAAATAAGATAATAGAAATAATGGAGGTTTTATCCCCTTGGAAGTATAACATGATTCCCTTAACGTGGGAGACTACTCATTATTGTTCCCCATTGGTCACACCCGGATGACATATGAGTTTCTACTAACTGGCCAACACCAACCATATTGCCATGACTATTTGATACCCTTGACAATGAGGCATTGTTGAGCAAATGCCCTAATTATAGCACGGAAAGAAATAGATATCTGTTGGAGGCTTGAGATGATGATGGCAGGTTTATCCATGCCAAGATTCTTGGACATGATTTGTCGTACAATGCTATCGAAATTTTTATATTCATTTCAGAAATCAGTTGTTCTGAAAGCTATTTAACTTCTTTAATGACATATTTGCTTATATGGTTCTGATCAAATATTTTCTTATTCCTAATTTATAATAAATGATATCGGCGACAATGACCTTCGATGTCAAGATACCAGAAAACTTCAAATCAATCAATCAATCTATCATTCATGGCTGCTCTTCTGATTACCATCTCTTTTTCTTTCACTGTTT
>NC_090760.1:31294491-31296991 GCF_036898095.1 Palaemon carinicauda | reverse complement strand
CCTGTTGAATTCATGTTTGTACAATCAATATCCTCATTGATAGCTAATTAGTATGTTTGTAACACGTGAATTTAATATCAAGACCAATATATATTCATGAAACAACAACAACAACAAATGTAGCCGTTACTGGTCCATTGTAGGAAGAAGGCCTCAGACAATCCTATTCATGTTCGGGATTTTGGTCAGTTTCCATCTTCACGCTAGCCAACCGCAGATCGGTGATTTTGGGAGTTTTGTCTGATCACTCACAACAAACCAACTTAGTAGTGGTGGCCCTGACCAATAGAGCTTTGCTGATCATAGCGATACATAAACCCTTTCACCACATCAATGTATTCCCTTTCTAAGTGATGATAACTTAATGTGATGAAACGGTTTCTGTACCGCATGATCAGAAAAGCTGTGTTAGTTAGGGTTATTCAAAGTCTAAACAAGGATGACCTTCGATCAAAGGGATTAACCGGTGATGAGGTGTGGGACAGAGGTAGATGGAGAAAGCTGACCAGAGACATCGACCCCACATAGAAGTGGGAAAAGATGGAGACAAAGAAGAAGAAAAAGAAGAAGAAGAATTGTAAAGAAGGATAAAATTACAAGATTATCCGCGTCCAGAACCCATAAGATATTCTAGATATACATTTCTTCACCCCATGTGGCTAAAACTGCTTCCCATTCATCATAACCTTTTTCCCCAGATGGTCTTTTAATATATTCCATCTCGGAAACCCTTTTGTTTACCTCTACGTAAAAGAATAGGGTCGTGCAGGAACATTCTTGCAAATTCTATTCAGCTTGAGTTATGCCTTCAGAGAGCAGGGATGTAATATATGCTCAAACATACCCATAGATACGCAAACACACCTCTATACGCACCCAAAGGCACATCTTTACGCAGACATATAAACACGCACGTATATACCCACACACAAACACACACACACACACACACACATATATATATATATATATATATATATATATATATATATATATATATATATATATATATATATATATATATATATATTACTTATCAGTCACAAAACTGCACGTGACATATATTAAAGGGGAAAATCCACAGGAAACAGGAAGAAAAGACCAGGTACCAAGCGCTTTCGTGTATTACGTACACTTCTTCAGGGTACAAAGTGAAATAGAAAATAAAATCATACAATAAAGAAACCTACCAAAACTGAAATAAAAGCCACAAACTAGCAAAGCATCATCAATACGCTAAAATAACAAACAGTCGTTAAAAATGAATAAACAATTGTAGTTTAAAATAAAATATTAGTAATATAACAATCGTTAAACTAAATGTTTACATTGTACTTCCTTACAATTTCATTAACAAGATGAGTGTCTAGTTTAAAAAGACCAGAACTGAGATTTAAAATTTGATTATTAAAATATTTAATAAAAGCAGATTCAATAATATTTGTTTTAACAAGATTTTTACAAAATAAAATCTCTGAGGAGTTTTCCCAGTCAATACAGTGGTTAAAATCGCTCATATGGACAAACAAGGCACTAGACATTTGTCCTGTCCTAACTGCATATCGATGTTGTTTAATTCGGTTGTTAAGCAATTTTCCGGTTTGACCCACATATTTCTTGTCACAACCAGTACATGGAATTATGTAAATAAAGCCACTATTACAATTTGGAGAATTATTTATTAAGACATTCTTTACCGTTCCTGAACTTTTAAAAACTAAATTTACTTTGAATATTTTCAATAAATCTTTTATATAAGCAAAGTTTTCATTGTATGGAAGTGCCAGCACATTCTCATTCTTAAAAGGTTCCCTATTCTTGTCGGAATAAAATATATGCCTAGCTTTCTGTAGAGACTTGTCAATTAAAACTTTAGGATATTTTAATTTAATTCCTATGTCATTAATTCTACGAAATTCTGCGTCTATAAATTCGGGGCTGCAAATCCTTAAAGCCCTTAAAAACATACTTGAAAAAACAGAAACTTTTACACTAGTTTGATGATTTGAATAAAAATGAATGTGGGAGCAAACATTGGTAGGTTTCCTGTAAATATCAAAAACAAAGCCTCTATCATTTCTATGCACTAAAACATCTAAAAATGGCAATTTACAATGATTCTCTTCTTCAATAGTGAATTTTATGGAGTATACTAAACTATTTAACTTTTCCAAAAAAATATCTAGATTCTCATATGTAGGCCAAACACAAAAAATATCGTCAACATAACGAAACCAAAGAACACCTTTAGGCAAAATCGCTGGCAACAGTTTTACTTCGAAAAATTCCATGTAAAGGTTACTGAGTACTGGGGATAGGGGATTACCCATTGCCATTCCAAACTTTTGTAGGTAGTACTTTCCATTAAAAACAAATTTACAGTCTTTAACACATAATTTTATCAATTCAATAATTTTGTCATAAGATAAAGGTAAAACATGCTTACTTAATTCGTCGGATAAAAATGTCAATAGATCGTCAACTGGAACCTTCGTAAATA
>NC_090760.1:31269491-31281991 GCF_036898095.1 Palaemon carinicauda | reverse complement strand
TATTTTTACAACAGCAATTACAGAATTTTTTTTTTTTTATTTTTCTTTTGTTGTCAGATGTTTTCAAGGTCTCGACAATATTACGATTATCCTCACATATAGTTAAGAGAGTATTATTTATATGATTTTGCTCCCTATCACGTAATCCTTGACAAAAAGAACTCTTGATCAGTTTCTTAGTAAAATACGTATCGAACACCAACAATAACAGATGAATGAGCTACTGATGATGATGATCCACAACTATCTACATATGCAATGTAAACAAAGATATTGAATATATTGGTAAATGTAATAATTAAGTTTATTTTGAACTACTGCAATATAATTTTTGTAACTTAATTTGTTATTTAACCTGAAAAATCTTTCTATTCTATACTATCTTAGAGCAAACTACATTCACATATAAAGAGCCGGGATGTACTGTAAACATGCTAAATTGTGAACATCTACATTTACATGTATGGATGCACATTTATTCGCAAAATAAATAACTTTTTTGGTAATACATTAAAATTTATAATGTAATTGTTTGTAAGCTTAAATGCATTCATATTGACGTCTCTCTACCTCTTGCTCTTGCTGCTAAGCTGGAAATTCAACTTGAGTAACATTGGACATTTCGTGTTAACAGAATACATCTCAATAAATTTGAATTCGTGTAACTTCAAAATCGGGTTAACAGAACTCTTGTTAACAGAGAGTTAACTGTATATATATATATATATATATATATATATATATATATATATATATATATACATATATATATATGTATATATATATATATACATATATATATATATATATATATATATATATATATATATATATATATGTGTGTGTGTGTGTATATATATATATATATATATATATATATATATATATATATATATATATATATATATATATATATATATATACTGTATATATACACACACACACATATATATATATATATATATATATATATATATATATATATATATATATGTATATATATATATATATGTATATATATATATATATATATATATATATATATATATATATATATATATATATACATATATATATATATATATATATATATATGTGTGTGTGTGTGTGTGTGTATATATATATATATATATATATATATATATATATATATACATATATATATATATATATATATATATCTATATATATATATATATATATATATATATATATATATATATATATATGTAAGCTTTGGAGAGAGACTGAAATGTAAACATAAACACATAGTCAAATATAATGTAAGTATAGGCGCATGTCTAAAAGGCTTTTTGATGTTTCTTTTATTTAATCAAATAATCTAATGGTAATTTTACTATATGTTTACATTTATTTTTTTTAATCTTTTTTTTTCTTTTCGTAGTAATGTCATGTTATAACTCAATTAAAGAGTTGGCTTTCGTGTAAAAGTGACCTGACCTTCAATCAGCAAAAGGTGAAACTTTTTCAGTACTACTGCGATTTTCAGTAATTGGATCTGTGTATCTGTCTATCCGTTCTCTATGTTTTTTTATACACCCAGCAATTAATTTGAAAAATAAAAGTTGAAGTTTTTTTTTCCAAATAATTCCTTTTAATTTCTTTTTCAATATTAAAAGTAATATTTTACCAATTCTATACATTTTATATGACTTAAAATTCATAGCATTGGTAAAATATTACTTTTGATATTGAAGAAATACTGTAGGCATATTTTTATTATTATTACTTGCTAAGCTATAGCCATAGTTGGAAAAGCAGGATGCTATAAGCCCAGGGGCTCCAAAAGGGAAAATAGCTCAGCAAAGAAAGGAAACAATGAAAAATGAAATGTTTTAAGAACAGTAACAGTATTAAAGAAATTTATTCCTACATACACTATAAAAACTTTAACAAAACATGAGAAAGAAAAATAAGATAGTATAGTATGCCCGATAGTACCCTCAAGCAAGAGAACTCTAACCCAAAATAGTGGAAGACCATGGTACAGAGCCTATGTCACTAACCAAAACTAGAGAACAATAGTTTGATTTTGGAGTGTCCTTCTAGAAGTGCTGGTTACCATAGCTGGAGAGTCTCTTCTACCCTTACCAAGAGGAAAGTGGCCACTGAGCAATTACAATAGTTAACAATATGTTATCCACTGAATTTATATATTATGATAGTTTTTGATTTTTTATTTCAAGTGTTGAATATGAGGATACTTTAACTTATTTTATCAATAGTTTAAAAAAGAAATATCACAAATTTTGGTCACATGGTTAATATGAATTGTATTTTTTTCTCACTACTGTGCTATTTTTTTTTTTGGGGGGGGGTCCTTTAACAGTTTCTATTTTACTAGTTTATCTTGTTTTGTGTCTTCCTCAATTTTATTTTTAGTTTTGATATCTACCATGTTATGTTTATTCTTATTCAGGGTTTATAATTTCCATGTATGCCTAGTTTTGTTTCTTTCTCTTTCTGGTTCCAAGTTTCCATTGTTCTTTATTTTGTTTCTTCTGTTTTAACCCTTCTAGTTTTCATATCTAACTTGATTCGTAACTTCCTCTTTTGGGTTTCTGGTTTGCATTTTCTACCTTGTTTCATTTCTTTCTCTTTATGCTTTCTAGTTTCATTGTCTATCTTATTTTATTTCTTTCTCTTTATGTTTTCTAGTTTCATTGGCTATCTTATTTTATTCCTTTCTCTTTATGTTTTCTAGTTCATTGCCCATCTTATTTTATTTCTTTCTCTTTATGTTTTCTAGTTCCATTGGCTATCTTATTTTATTTCTTTGTCTTTATGTTTTCTAGTTCCATTGGCTATCTTATTTTATTTCTTTCTCTTTATGTTTTCTAGTTTCAATGTCCATCTTATTTTATTTCTTTCTCTTTATGTTTTCTAGTTTCATTGTCCATCTTATTTTATTCCTTTCTCTTTATGTTTTCTAGTTTCATTGTCTATCTTATTTTATTTCTTTGTCTTTATGTTTTCTAGTTCCATTGGCTATCTTATTTTATTTCTTTGTCTTTATGTTTTCTAGTTCCATTGGCTATCTTATTTTATTTCTTTGTCTTTATGTTTTCTAGTTCCATTGGCTATCTTATTTTATTTCTTTCTCTTTATGTTTTCTAGTTTCAATGTCCATCTTATTTTATTTCTTTCTCTTTATGTTTTCTAGTTTCATTGTCCATCTTATTTTATTTCTTTCTCTTTATGTTTTCTAGTTTCATTGTCTATCTTATTTTATTTCTTTGTCTTTATGTTTTCTAGTTCCATTGGCTATCTTATTTTATTTCTTTGTCTTTATGTTTTCTAGTTCCATTGGCTATCTTATTTTATTTCTTTGTCTTTATGTTTTCTAGTTCCATTGGCTATCTTATTTTATTTCTTTCTCTTTATGTTTTCTAGTTTCAATGTCCATCTTATTTTATTTCTTTCTCTTTATGTTTTCTAGTTTCATTGTCCATCTTATTTTATTCCTTTCTCTTTATGTTTTCTAGTTTCATTGTCTATCTTATTTTATTTCTTTGTCTTTATGTTTTCTAGTTCCATTGGCTATCTTATTTTATTTCTTTGTCTTTATGTTTTCTAGTTCCATTGGCTATCTTATTTTATTTCTTTCTCTTTATGTTTTCTAGTTTCAATGTCCATCTTATTTTATTTCTTTCTCTTTATGTTTTCTAGTTTCATTGTCCATCTTATTTTATTTCTTTCTCTTTATGTTTTCTAGTTTCAATGTCTACCTTGTTTTATTTCTTTCGTATTATAATTTTTCAGTTTCCATGAATACTTATTTTATTTCTTTCTCTTTATTTTCCTAGTTTAAATATCTACATCGTTTTATTTCTTTTTCTTCATGTTTTCTAGTTTCAATGTCTACCTTGTTTTATTTCATTCTCTTTATATTTTCTAGTTTCAATGTCCACCTTGTTTTATTTCTTTCTCTTTATGTTTTAGTTTCCATGTCTCCCTATTTTTATATCTTTGTTTTTGTGTTTTTTTTTTAGTTTTCATGTCTACTTTGTTTTATTTCTTTCGCATTATGTTTTCGAGTTTCCATGTGTACCTTTTTTTTATTTTTCTTTCTTTTTATGGTTTTTAGTTTCCTTGTCTACGTTGCTTTATCTTTTACTCCTTATGTTTTCTACTTTCCATGTTTACCTTGTTTTATTTCTTTCTATTTATGTTTTCTAGCTTTGCATGTCTACTTTGTTTTATTTTTTCTCTTTATGTGTTTTGTTTCAATGTCTACCTTGTTTTATTTTTTTTCTTCATGTTTTCTAGTTTCATTGTCTTCCTTGTTTCTTTTTTTTCTCTTTATTTTTTTCAGTGTCCATGTCTACCTTGTTTTATTTTTTCCCTTTATGTTTTCCAGTTTCCATGTCTACCTTGTTTTAGTATTTTCTCTTTGTGTTTCCTAGTTTCCATGTCTACTTTGTTTTATTTCTTTCTCTTTATGGTTTTCAGTTTCCATGGTTCCTTTCAGTTTTACTTTTTCCTTATGGTTTTCAGTTTCCATGGTTCCTTTCAGTTTTACTTTTTCCTTATGTTTTACAGTTTCCATATATACATGTTTTACTTCTTTCATATTACGTTTTCGATTTTCCATATTTACATAGTTTTATTTTGTTCCACTTATGGTTTCTAGTTTCTATGTCAAAATTGTTTTATTCTATCTCTTTATGTTTTTTTTTTTTTTTTTTTTTTTTTGGGGGGGGGGGTGTTGCAATGTTTACCGTGTTTTATTTCTTCTCCGTTAATGCCTTGCAGAATTCTGACTAAAATCATCGTTTTTGTTGTAAGATATTTCAAAAGCTTAACTCCTTATTACTTGAGAAAGGAGCCTTTGTATTCTAGTTTAAAAATAAAGAAATTAGCTTTTTTTCTCATTTAGTGTTTCTGATTAATGAAAACCTTTACGTTGTTAAGAGAAGAATTTCTATTTTTTACGCTTTCATATATTGTATAGCTGATATTTGCTATCATTTTATATATATATATATATATATATATATATATATATATATATATATATATATATATATATATATATATATATATATATATATATATATATAGGTATTACTGCAGTATTGAGGTGAGAGACTTACATTCAAGTAAATGTGAGTCATATAATAATAATAATAATAATAATAATAATAATAATAATAATAATAATAATAATAATAATAATAATAATAATAATAATATATTATTATCATTATTATTATTATTATTGTTATTATTATTAGTAATAGTAGTAGTTGTAGTAGTAGTAGTAGTAGTAGTAGTAGTAGTAGTAGTAGTACGAAAGCCCTGCAACAGCAACACAAAGATATTCGTGACTGAATTTGAATACGAAAAATAAAGAAGAAATAAAACAGTAATATATGTCTTTTCAAAGAAACAATTATAGATAGCCCTGGGTATATATAAGCAACAACAATATAGAATGACTGAATCTAAAAGATTATCACCATTTCTTTCGCCACATGCCATCCAATTAGTTGGATTTGGTATTGATCAAAAGATTCGTGTGTACCTAAGTCGAATGAATGAGAGATTTTTGTGATTTAATTTCATATGTTTTTGAAAGGAATAACATCTCATGGGGAAAAATATCGTGCTTTAAACACATTATTTTTCAAAGATTTTCATTGCTTAATCCTGTGACGATATAGTTATAAGCAGGAAACTATAAATCTTTTCCTCGTGATATCATGAAAGCCTCTGGCGCCGTTGGTCTCTCTCATTATTGGATAAGAAATAATGTCACTTATTTCGTACAGCTGCGTATCAGCTGTCATTATTTGGTATTATGTATTGATAAAAAAATGAACTGTATCTTCTTTCACTCCTTATAATTTTGTGTAACGTCATACCCAAAGAATGATTAGTATTATTTTCGTATGTACCCTGATATACTGTAACGAGATTTCATGTTTGATTATGTTTAGCCTTCTGTGTTATGTCACATTAAGTAAAGCAAAATGTGAGAAAAGAAAATTTGTCATTTTTGCACATAGCACTGGAGAGATGACATATATATATATATACTATTAACATACGTCAATCAATTAATAGTATTTGATATGAATTAAACACTACTGTATATCCCCAGCACACAAATCTCTCTCTCTCTCTCTCTCTCTCTCTCTCTCTCCTCTCTCTCTCTCTCTCTCTCTCTCTCTCTCTCTTCTTCTTCTTCTCCAGGCAACCTTACTTTATCTCCAGAAATAAGACAAAAAGCTTCGCCTATGTCATCCTTGTTCTAATGACTGCTTTGACTGTTGATATAATTTTTCGAATTTATAACTATCGTGCGATTTTCCCCTCTAAATGGAACTTGGCAATGTTGATAAGGTCTTGCGTCAGCACATGCTGGTGTCCCTAGAACATTGATCGATGAAGGGAAACAATAAAATAGTTTAGAGTTGATATGGTATAAATAACTATTACTTCCTATGAAGTGTATGTAAGTATATGGATATCAAGCTTGAAAAAAAAAAAAAAAAAAAATATATACAACATTAAGCAGGACTAATTATTTGTTAAAGGCGTTTGTAATTTGTTTAGTAAACAGTTTTGTTGTCATTTAAACCCACAACAGTTATGTAAAAATAATTTATTGTATATTTCATTTCTAGTCAAATTAATACATTGTAAACAATTAGGACTCACAAACAGATAGTAATCTCTTTTGAGTCTCTCTCCCTTAAACCAGGTCCCCAAAATCCATTCTATCTCACCCTATTCTCTCGCTGTCTTTGTTTCCTTATGTAAAGATATCCACGTTTTTCTACTAGCAGGCAAATGAGTCTAGAGTCCTTTCTTAGTTGCCTTTAGTAGTGTTCACTATGAAACTCTATCTCCATAACTTTCCCAGACTAAATACCAGATTTCAACATTCAAATCTATCAACATTTTTCCTCCTACTCTTTTAAGATCCGTCTTCTTTCTTCTCATTTTTTTTTTCTAAAAAGTCCGTCCTTTCTTTAGGAGCATATTTATTACCACTTAAGAAGAAAAACAGCTTTCGTTTTTCAACTGTTAGATTTAGTGTGGACAATTATATTTGATCGATTGTGATTTTACCTCGTTTACACACACAAACTCAAACGCACAGACACTTATATATCTATATATATATATATATATATATATATATATATATATATATATATATATATATATATATATATATATATATATATATATATATATATATATATATATATATATATATAAATATATATATATATATATATATATATATAACATATATATATATATATATATATATATATATACATATATACATATATATATATATATATATATATATATATATATATATATATATATATTATATATATATATTATATACATATTATATATATATATATATATGTATATATATATATATATATATATATATATATATATATATATATATATACATATATATTTATATATATATATTATATATATACATCTCTCTCTCTCTCTCTCTCTCTCTCTCTCTCTCTCTCTCTCTCTCTCTATATATATATATATATATATATATATATATATATATATATATATATATATATATATATATATATAAATATATATATATATATATATATATATATATATATATATATATATATATATATATATATATATATATATATATATATATATACATATAAAGAGAGAGAGAGAGAGAGAGAGAGAGAGAGAGAGAGAGAGAGAGAGAGAGAGAGAGAGATGTTTGCAAACCACACCAGATATATTCTAATCACACAAATTCTTCTCTTGAGTAATGATTCCCTTCACACACAATAAACACCTTCCATTGACATCCATCTTCCCAGAAGAAAGTTTTGAGGAAAAGTTATGAAGAACAGTTCATTGAGGCATAAATTTCTCTGCTCGTTCTCGGCGGTGGCATTTTATAGTCCTCCGGCGAAATATATCAAACGACGATGTATTTGCTGAGAGGATTTCTCCATTCCATCACCAAAATATGATTTTGTAAAAAAAAAAAAAAGGGAGTTCTCATACTTTCTCTTTAACTTTGGAGAGGGTGTTATTACGCGCATATTTCTTTGTTGAAAATGGCTAAGTGTATTCATTTCATTTGTAACTTTAAAATCAGTTTTATTTAAAGAAATTATAGTGTATTCTTGTTATTATTGACAGCCTCCGATATACCTGCTATGCATCGTTTCATGCCTTTTTACTAAGTCAGTAGGTATTCGTAGGTGGAAAAGTGTGTGGGCTTGACGGAACATCAGCGAAAAAGTACAATTTTATGTAAAATAGAAAAATACTGATTGGAATGTGGAGAGAATTTCCCCCGAATAAAGCTAGATGGCGTGACAAGTCTTGCAGGAAAGAGTATGAATAACGAGATTAGCCTCTTCCAGCAAAGCAGAATCCTCAAGCTGCGGAAAAAGGAGGAGACGCTTTAGTCTTCCCTTCTCCTTCATCTCTTCCCTTCCCCTTCTATTGAGTTTCACTGCGCCCCTGTTCTTATTTCCTCTCTCGCAGGACGGCACCGCGAGCATCAGCTTTGCTGCGTGTCGGGTTAAGGTGTGGGTTAGGGCTTACAAATTCCTCGGGAGAGACCCTTGGGAAATCAGACCCTATCATAAACTCTCAACACGATTTTCTTAACCCTCTTAACAACTGGATCTTCCGAAATTCACCAAGCGTATTTTGACGAGGCTCTCCTCACCCCCCCCCCCCCACTTGCCTACTCACCCACATGTATGCGGTGAAGTAATCGGTGTTAAGGACCCTTTTCAGAATCTGGGCCATCTGTCCTTAAGTAAATATAATGTGAATTTTTCATAATTATATATACATACATACATACATACATACATACATACATATATATATATATATATATATATATATATATATATATATATATATATATATATATATATATATATATATATATATATATATATATATATATATATATATATATATATATATATATATATATATATATATATATATATATATATATATATATATGTAGGTATACACACACACATATATATATATATATATATATATATATATATATATATATATATATATATATATATATATATATATATATATATATATATATATATATATATATATATATATATATATATGTAGGTATACACACACAGATATATATATATATATATATATATATATATATATATATATTATATATATATATATATATATATATCTGTATATCTTCATCATCATCTTCATCACCAGCCGTTACTAATCCACTGTAGAACAAAGTCTTTAGTCATCTCCTTTTACCTTCGAGAACTTTCTTAGTTCGTCATTCCATCGTCATCTCTTTCTTCTCCTGCTTTCCTTGCAATCTCTAGAGACCCATTCTGTTATCCTTAATGTCCATGGATTAGCTATCATTCTCATTATATATCATGTCCATGTCCATTCCTTTTTTTTTTACATGTTATAATACCGCTTAATTTAGTTTGCTCTAAATTAAGACATAATTAAGGCTCCAAATTTCTGATGTATAAGTTAAAATTGGTAGGACCATCTAATTAAAAACCTTTCTTTTAAGAGAAAGAGGCATTTTACTTTTCATAAATTAATTTTTCTTCACCAAATTCTGTTGTGCAGATGCACCTATTAGGTATTAACTGAAAAGCAGAGTGAATACAACTAACTTTTTAGGAGGAACATGAATATATATACAACCTGTTCCAGACAAGAATGATACAAAAATTTAAACACAATGACAAAAACGTATACAGGCATAAACAGGGTATCCGTGTGTGGGGAGAGAGATAACAGCAATATATGAAAAACAGAAATACTGTTACTGTTGTACGAGAGTGTATGATACATGTGTGGTACATGGCTTCCCCTAAAAAAAAGATATACATGTGAAATAGGGTGCCCTGTTCTTGAGAGGTGTACTGTAGGCAAGTCATTTGGCAGGAGATATGTAGGCATTAGGTGATCAATGGAGACATAGTCCTCTTTGCCATGCATATTAAGAAAGAACGCTTTAGGCCGACGACAGATCACAAGGAAAGGGCACGTGTAAGTGGGTGTTAACAGGACTAATGTCGCACAGGAAAACATGCGTTGCCTACTGCAGATCTGTCGGTATGTGTTGCTTAGCTTGGATATTTCAAGTCTGACGGCATGGAGAAAATTTCCCCCGACGTGGCGTAGGTACTGGAGATTGCCGGAGGAGGTTGCAGACATAAAAAAATTTGCCAGGGACGACCAATAGATCACCATACACCATTTCAGTTGCCAAAACATTCAGGGCATCTTTAGGAGTTATCCTTAGTCCGAGGAGGACCCAAAGAAGACGGGTAAACTAGTTGGAGTCCTTGCAGCAGGACATCAAGGCTGCTTTGAGGGCACGTTAAAAACATTCAATCTTACCGTCAGCTGCAGGGTTGTATGTGGTTATCTGATGAAGGGTGACACCCAGGAGACTTGCTAATGAGGTCCAAAATTGAGAGTTGTAAGTAGTAACCCTATCGGAAGTGATATTCTCAGGGATACCAGATTTTGCTATCCATCCTGAGAGTAAGGCAGATCTATATGAGGCAGATGCTGCAGTTTCCATGGGAATGGCTTCAGGCTAACTAGTGGAGTGGTTGATAGTGTTAAACAGGTAAGTATGTCCTTGTGATGTGGGTAGGAGACCTACAACATCAATGTGAATGTGGGAAAATCGCAAGTGATTTTGAGGAAAGGTACCCACTCATGAATTTGTGTTGAGGAACTTTTGAGGTTTGTCATGAAGTACAGGCACGGACCCAGTCCATAGCATCCTTAGTAATGCCATGCCAAATGAACTTTGTCTTCAGTAGCTGTGCCATAGAACAACACAAGGGAAGTGAAAGGCCATGGATGAACTCACAAACCTGTTGGCGCATGAGAGAAGGTATCTACGGTCAAGGTCCACCAGTATTGACGTCACAGAGGAGGGTTGAGCTGGAGTCATAGAGAGGCATGTCCTCCCAACGGAGGGATGTGCAGGGTGTCTTACTCGGGATCCTTTCATTGGGCTTCTGCAAAGGTATTATAATCCAATCCCAGCTACATTGGTTGCTAATATGTTTCTTAACAGGGCACTGGCAACGGGATTCGTTTTCTCAGGGACATGCTCAAGGGTACAATTGTACTCAGCCACGGTGGAGAGATGTCGGCGTCTGCAGACATACCACGCATCAAACTGTCGAGTGAAGGTATGAGCCAGAGGGATGTGATTTGTGTGAATGACGAAGGGTGTACCTTCTAAGGAGTGGTGAAAGTGAAAGACAGCCAACTGCACTGCCAGCAATTCGTGGTTGAAATTAGAGATTCTGAATTCTGCTTTGGACAGTTTTCTACTGAAGAAAGCCATTGAGGTAGGCGAGCCATAGACCATCTGCTCGAGGACTGCCCCAATAACAACATTTCGGGCATCTGTGGAGAGAAGCAGAGGTACAGGTGGCACAGGAAAAGTGAGAGCAGCAAGGGATGATATGGCATTCTTTGTGTTGTAGAATGCCGTTTCTTGTAGGGGACCCCACTTCAGGTCTTTTGGCTTACACTTGAGGGAGGCGTAGAGGAAGGCAAGTGTGGCAGCAATGGCTAGCAGAAAATGGATACATTAGCTGATCATGCCTAAGAATTCTTACAGGACTTAGACGATCGGGGGCGTGGGGAAGTTCTAACCGGCTGCTACTTTCTCAGAGAGGGGAAGGACTCCTTCAGGAGTCATGCAGTGTCCTAAGAATGATACTTCATTATTGCCGAAGGTAAACTTCTTGTACCGGATCAGAAGGCTGTTCTGTTGTAAGCTGTCAAGCACGATGCGTAGATGACAGATGTGTTACTTTTGGGAGGAAGAGAACACATGTAGGCCTTCGACATAACCTACACAGATAGGGAGGTCCACTGAGATGCCGTCTATGATACGTTGAAATGGTGCCCCATCATAACGAAGGCCAAAACAAGAGTAATTGATGGTCTATGTACCGAAAGGGGTGGTGATGAGGATCTTGGGAATGTCTTCTGGTTTCATGAGCAGCTGATTATACCCCTTCAGGAGGTCAAGCATTAAGAATACCTTCACTTTGTACAAGTAGAAGTTCAAGTCGGCGATGTTTGTGAGGGAATAGTGACCCGTTTCGGCACCTGTAATCCCCACAGGGCCTAGAGAGCCATCTTTCTTCAGGACATTGTGAAAGGTTAACAACCCGGAGCTTGAGGCCTTATGGCAAAGACCCATTTCTACCATTTCAGCAAATTTTTGTTTAGTGGCTGCCAAATGATACGGTGCCAGACATCAGAATCTGGCGAACACTGTTGGCCGGGTCATCTTGATATGGTGATGAACACCATGTTTCGCAGGAACCATGGTGGTTTGACAAAGTTATGAATGGAAAACTTCCGGGTATGACGTGAGGTGGTGTGCTTAGGCATCTGTGGGTGTGCTGATG
>NC_090760.1:31254491-31256991 GCF_036898095.1 Palaemon carinicauda | reverse complement strand
TCTCTCTCTCTCTCTCTCTCTCTCTCTCTCTCTCTCTCTCTCTCTCCTCTCTCTCTCTCTCTCTCTCTCTCTTTACGTGGCATCAACATACTAATGAAGGTATGGTTCCTAAGTAGGCATTTGTGGTATCATTCTCTTTGAGTAAGCATCTATGAAAAGATCTGTGCTAGTTCTGCATTATCGTCAACATACTGACAGATGTATGATTCTGAAGTAGTCAATATTGGTATCATGCTCAATAGTTCTAGAGTAGCGTCAACGTTTTGAAAGATATGTAGTTTATAAGTAAACACTTTCGGGAAGAATTTCATTAATTCTGCGCTAGCGTCCAGATAATAACTGAGGTATGGCTTATAATTACACGCTTTTGGTTTTATATTAACTACTTCTGCAGTAGCGTCATCACACCAACGGATGCACGTTTTTTTTTAAACAAGCATATATGACATTCCCACTAATTATGCAGTGGTGATTACATAATAATAATGTATTGGATTTTCTGTAAGCCCTTCTGGGAAGATTTTCATTAGTTCTGCTGTACCGTTAACATACTAACAGAGGTATGGTTTTCTTGTAGACCCTTATGGGTACCATTTAATTTTTTCTACAATGGCATTAACAGAAAAACGGGGCGTGACTTTTGATTCAGCACTTGACAGATTTTCACTAGTTCTTCAGTGTTGTCGACAGACTAAATAAGTTATGGTTCTTAAGTAGACACTTTTCCATGCCGGATTTATAATGACACTGGAGCCTTGTGTGATTTTCGCTACAATTTTATAGAAGTCAACATTAGAGGTTCGGTTTTTAAGGAGGTACTTGTGAGGTTTTCTCTAGTTGAGCTGTGCCGCGTATACTAACGTGTGGTTTTTCAAGTTGGAACTTGCAGAATTTTCAAAAATTCTGCAGTAACATCGAAATATTAATGGAGGTATCCATTTTAAATACGAAATTATTGCCTTTTTCCTCTTTCTGCTGGTGCTTCAACATGCTAAAAGACAGACAGTTATTAAGTAAGAGCCTATGATATTATCACTAGCTTTATATTCGTGTTAAAATACTCACGGATGTATATTTTGAAAAATCAGAACTGGTGGAATTTTCACGCAGTCTGGAGTAGCAGCAACATACGAAGAAATGGTCGGTCGTTAAGCATTAAACTATGACATTTTAATGGTTGCACATTGAGGCTAAGATACTAATAGAGGAACAATTTTTAGGTATAGTAAATAATGAAGGGAGTCTAACCAATTTTGCTGTAGAAATAACATATTAATAGAGGGAGGGTTTTGACGTGGGAATTTGTGAGATTATTACTATTTCTGAAATGGATCTACCTTACTAATAGAAGGACAGCTTCAGTGTTAAAAAAGTTCAGTCATTTTGCAGTAAAATCATCAGACAAATCGAAGGTTGGTCGTGAAATTGGAACCTTTGGTGATTTCATAAATTTGGTAATGGCATCAACATGCTGGTACTTTGAGAAAAAAAGGAAAAGAAAATACATTTCAGATTTTTATTAATTCCTCCCTCTAGAAATGCGTCAACACACTGCTGGACGGACAGTTTTGAATAAAAATTATCGGTTTTTCCCTCATTCTGCGGTGACGTCAATATACTAATAGAGGGTTGATTTTTAAGTGGGCACATCTCGTATTTTTACTACTTTTGTAGTGGCATCAACAAAATAGTGGCTTGGTGCTTTTTGAATATGAATATTTACTGTAGTGGTGGTACTACATAATAAAATTACGATTTTAATATAAGAATGAACATATTTATATTTAGTTGTGTAGTGATGTAAACATTCAAATGGCGGACTAGTTTTTTAAGTAAAAACTTATGGATTTTTTTCCTATTTCTGCAGTCATGTGAACATACTAATGGAGGTACAGTATTTGAGTAGGTCTTTGTAACCAGTAAAATTATATAATTCGTTTCATACTATTCTTTCTAGATGTTGGTTTGACGTGTTGACAGATTAGGCATTCGGAAGCTTTACATGATCCCATTAATAATCTTCATTCTTCACGTCCATTTGAGATACAGCTGTGGATGTTATATTTGGTTCCTGAACTATTTAGAATGTATATTCATCTTATCTGTAGCCATAATATGTAAGGACTTTGGGTATTTTTTCCCTCTAAATTAATTATCCTTAAAAGAAAAGTGTGAGTTCTTTTTAAATATGACCAGCCATAAAATATCATAGTTCAGATTACGCTATGGCAATTCATTTTGTCTTTTATTTACATGTGATCCTTAAACACTTTCACGTACACGACGGTATTGGATTCAAAATGACATCTAAGTAAAGTTTGATTGAGTAGCTTTAAAAACTTTTTTCCTAATCAATAGATTTCATACAATGTTCCTCACTCACATGATTATTTCCTCTTTGTACCAACGATACTTGAGAGGGCAGGGTATTTTCTGTTTTCTTATCTATTACCAAACAAAATATTGAATTAAAATGTGATTCTATTATCTGAAAATGTTT
>NC_090760.1:31211991-31246991 GCF_036898095.1 Palaemon carinicauda | reverse complement strand
TGAGTGGGGAGAGGAAAGTTTTTAGTAGGAGAAATTCAAAAGCACTGGGATCGAAGCCCCAGTAAGGAAACTTAGTCAGAGGCCAGTCAAGAGAGCAATCCCTCCGAGGAGGTATTGGCTCTAGCTCAGCACAAGAGCGCAGGGTTCTCTACCAGGGTTGAGAACAGTCATTAGTTTCCTTTTCTCATCAGACTGGGTCCGAATCCCCTGTTTACAACGGACCCCAAAAGGCCAGTCACTAGCACAGTAGCCCCCAGATGGGCCCTGTCTGAGCTCTAACCGAGGGCAGAAGGGGGGTCTCCAGCAAAGTTAATAGGGCTCTTTTCCATATCAGCCCGTTTATGTAGTTTTTGAGCATTAGACAAGCCATAACTATGTATAGCGTAATTTAGGGATCAAGGATGGGTGTCATACTTAATATACAGCGGTGCTGTCCCCTAAGGGAGGAAATGAGTTTTTGGGTGAGGAGAGAAAGGACTGACAGTAGTAAGACCCAGGAAGTGGCAGGGTATGGGTAAGGAGTGAGAAGGTTTTTTCTGTTAGGTTGAGAGTGGGATACAAAAATCCCTGACAAGCTTAAGGAGGAGTATGAGGATAGGGGAGGACCCAGCAAGTGGCAGGGCATGGGTTGGAGTGGAAGAATAGCATCATGAGTGAGAGTGGGAAGTAACTTGAATACCTAACTAGTAACAGGGGTAAACTAGTGTGGGGTTGGAAGGGATTTTATGACAGGATGGGATAGGTATAGCTGTCACGCAGCCTGTAGAGTGTACAGTGTGGTTATCTAGAGGGTGTATGGTGTAGGATAGGATGGGATAGGAGTGCGCAGGAACCAAGATGGGCCATTACGGAGGTGGTGGGTAGGAGCGCGGGAAACCTGATAATGTTTGTATATTTTCCAGGACGTGCCTGGCTGCAGAGACTGGGGTGAGCTGAGGGCCAGGGTTGAGAGTCAGCCTAAGGGGAAAAGTTTCTGTACAGTGAAGCAGGTAGTGGTCAAGTGGGAGATTTACTGGTAGGTCACAGTATGAACAGTGTCTATCACCAAGGTCGAGCATTTCCTAGGAGGAGGAGTTGCCGAGTCTGAGTCTGTGAGAAAGTACTGCAAGCGTCCTAGGGGTGTTATGGGGGAGGGACCGAGGGGCAAGATTTGTTACATTGATTTACCAAGCGGCAGTCCTAGAAGAATCTAATTGGGCCTACCCGACATCACTGAGGAGCTGGTTGCGGCAGTAGTTGAACATTAACTTCTGCAACTGATGTACAGAGGGATTGAGGGTGTTGCTAATGGTGTCCACTGCAGAGGTTCCCCTGGCAAGGCTGTCTGCTGCATCATTTCCTTGATCCCCAGAGTGACTGGGGATCCAGTTTAAGGTGACCTGTCTGTGGTTCTGAAAGTGGACAATAGCTAGGAGCTTTATGTTGGAGACAATAAGGGTGTTCTCTTTAACTGGGGAACTTTTGATGGCAGAAAGCGCACCCATCGATTCAGTGTGGATTGTGGTATGCCCTCGGGCAGTGACAGAGTGTTCCAATGCTTTTAGGATTGCTACAAGTAATGTCTGCAGCGTGGAGGCATCGCTTAATAGCCTCCATCCAGCCTGGAACACTTTATAGTAGATAGTAGCATCAGCAGCTGGTACAGCCCTGTCAACAGAGCCGTCTGTGAAGTAAACATTGTTAGCAGGGGTGTTCTGAATAGATAAAGACTAGTTCTAAGGGATATTTCATGGGTACAGGGGGCTTTAGATACAGGGACGGCAGTGTAATTGAATTTTAACTAGCCTGGAACCCATGGGGGTTGTTCTATATAATCCTGAAAAAAAGGAATCTTTTTTAAGGGCAGCTACTGTGCTTTGGGAATGAGATGATCTAAGCGCCCGAACAAGGTGACCTGCATAGGAGTGGCTGGCGGTTTAAATCATCTGAGGTGAATTAGGTGTCTAAGTTCATGTCGAAGTGGCCCATTCCTGTCAGTCTTGAAGGTCTTGATAATGATCAAACTGTCATGAATGTTGATTCTGTCAATGAGAAGGAGTAGGTGGGTCTCAGTCCTGAGAAGAGAGTCTTGTCCATATGGGAGCACCAAAGATGGTATTATTCTAAATAACTTCCAGCGCAGCTTTCTATATGGTAGATAGAGAGGTTAGAACAAGGGCAGCATACTCCACAAGGGAGCGCACTGCCTGGACATAAAATAAATTGAAAATATGATGAGAGGCACCCTGACTAAGGGAGGTGATCCTTCTGAGGGCTCAGATATGGGACCTTGTTCTGAATTTTAACATTGAAATTTCGGGAGTAGCTGAAAGTCTTAAGTTAATGTTGATCCCTAAATAGACAAAGCTGTTTATCAACTCAATAGGCGCACCTAATAGCAGGAGTGGGGGAGGAGGGTTTGTATGCTTTATGGCCATGGCCTTAGTTTTATTGGGATTGATTTTAAGTCCAAGATCCTTTACTTTAGCAGAGATTCTATCTATTGGAGATTGCATTTTGCGATGTTTGTTGAAGACTGAATGGGTGACAACTATGCACACATCCTCTGCATAGAAAAAAAAGGCTGTACACTGTCAGGGTATCCCCCATCAAAAAGGCTTTTCATGAGGAGATTGAATAAAAAAGGACTGAGAATGCCACCTTGAGGGGTGCCATTCTCAAGAGGTAGATTGGGGGAGGTGGCCCTTTGAAAGGTGACCGTAGCAACTCTGTTTTCAGTGTACTGTTTATACCAGGAAAGGGGGCCTTTCACTCCCTTCCTTACTAGGGCCATAAGTATTTCTTCAGGACTGGCCAGTTCATAGGCCTTTTCTAGGTCAAGGAAGACTACAAGGGCGCTTTTGTGGTTAATCGTTGCAAAGTCATCTGAAATATATTCTTGAGTACCGATACCTTTTGTGGTGCAGGGAGCCGACTTCCCATTTTAGTCTTTTGAGAACCATCCTTTCACCCACTTTACAAATGCAGCTGAGAAGAGCGTTGGGCCTGTAGGAATTTGGTTTATTGGATTTGGGAACTGGGAGAGTGTCCTGTTTGTTCCACCGAGGAGGTTGGATTTTCCGAGTGTGCGTTAGATTGATAATGTGGAAGTATGCTAGAGAGGCTGGTGTACCTAGGTGTTTCAGCATAGAGTAAGTCATGTTGACTGAACCTGGAGCAGTGTTTTTACATTTGGCAAGTGCTGAGTTGAGCTCTTCAATGGTGTAAGTGATGTCAGTATATACCAGGAACTTACAGGCAGCTTCAATGACATCTCGCCTAGCAGGTCTGAGGATTGCCAACCTTACTCTGGTCTTGCGGCTGAGATTAGAGGATTTTGTTCTCTCAGCAAAACCTGCTGCTATCCTGTCCTCTTCTACCTGAGGGGCAGGGTGAGTGGCCGTGTTTTTGGGTTTGTTTTTTCTTGAAATTTTGAAGAACCAGGCCTATATGGCCCAGAGGGATGTGTGATGGGCCGAGAGAAGGTTGTGACTCAAAGGCAGGAAGCAATCAACTTAGTAACTTTATCAAAGAACACTCTCCTTTATATGCAAAACCTCAAGGCAACAGGAATTTGCATGTTCGAGAAACAGACAATGTTACAGAGGAAAAACGCAGACATGTTTATTTTGGTTCTTTTTAGTGCAAGGGAAGAGCGCAGATACAGGCATAATATATGCAAAATAATTTATGAACGATCGTGTGACACACGGTTGGTACATGGCTCTCCCCCTAAAAATGACATACTGTACATGTTAAATAGGGCGCCCTGATCTAGAGAGGCGAACTATAGGCAGGTCATCTGGCAGAAGATAAGCAGATTTTAGACGATCAATGGAGACCCAGTCTTCTTTGCCACGAATGTTTAGTAGGAATGCTTTTGGACTGCATCGGATCACAAGGAAAGGGCCCGTGTAGGGGGGCATTAGCGGTGGCTTGGTAGTGTTGTTGAACAGGAAGACGTGTGTTGCAGAGTGCAAGTCTGTTGGTATTTGATGCTTCGTTGGGGGCTTGTAAGTCTGGCGGCACGGAGTAAATTTTCCCACGACGTGACGTATGCGCTGGACATCGTCGGAGGAGGTTGTGGAAGGAAAAAATTCAGCAGAGACGACCAACGGGTTGCCATACACCATTTCAGCTGCCGAGACGTCGAGGGCGTCTTTAGGAGTGGTCCTTAGTCCCAGGAGGACCCAAAGAAGCTGAGTAAACCAGTTGCAATCCTTGCAGCGGGACATCAAAGCTGCTTTGAGGGTGCGATGAAAACGTTTAACCATTCCATTGGCAGCGGGGTTGTAGGACGTTGTGTGATGTAGGGTGATGCCCAGGAGATTCGCTAATGATGTCCACAATTGAGAGGTGAAAGTGGTTCCCATGTCAGAAGTAATATGCTCAGTGATACCGAATCTTGCAATCCATCCAGAGAGTAAGGCAGATGTACATGAGGCGGACATTGCAGTTTCCATGGGAATGGCTTCAGGCCAACGAGTGGAGCGGTCGATGGCGGTAAACAGGTAACGATGTCCTTGTGATGTGGGTAGGGAGCCTACAATGTCGACGTGAATGTGTGCGAAACGACGCTGAGGTTGAGGAAAGGTGCACATTCCTGAATCCGTGTGTCGATGTACTTTGGAAGTTTGGCAAGAAGTACAGGCGCGGACTCAGTCCTTAGCATCCTTAGAAATGCCGTGCCAAATGAACTTTGCCTTCAGCAACTTTGCAGTAGAACGGCACGAGGGATGTGAAAGGCTGTGAATGAAATGAAACACCTGTCGGCGCATGGGAGCAGAAATCCAAGGTCGCGGTCTGCCAGTACTGACGTCACAGAAGAGGGTGGTGTTGGAGTCTTCAAGGAGGAAGTCTTCTCAACGGAGGGATGTGCAGGATGTCCTACATGCTTGATACTCTGGATCCTGTCGTTGGGCTTCAGCCAGGGGGTTGTAATCCAATCCCAGTTGAACGGCAGCCAACGTGTTTCTTGACAGGGCATCGGCAACGGGATTCATTTTCCCAGGGACGTATTGAAGGGTGCAATTGTATTCAGCCACGACGGAGAGATGTCGGCGTTGCCGGGCAGACCAGGCATCAGACTGTCGAGTAAAGGCGTGCACCAGAGGCATGTGGTCTGTGCGAATGACGAAGGGCGTACCTTCTAAGAAATGGCGAAAGTGACGGACAGCCAAGTGCACCACCAATAATTCTCGATCGAAGGTAGAATAACCCGATTCTGCCTTGGACAGTTTTCTGCTGAAGAAGGCTAATGGGCGGGTCGAGCCAGTGACCACCTGCTCGAGTACTGCACCAATAGTGACGTCGCTGGCATCGGTGGAGAGAAGGAGCGGGGCATGTGGGATAGGAAAAGTGAGAACGCAGCAGTTGATAGGGCCTTCTTTGCATTGCAGAAAACGATGATAATAGTTGATCATGCTCAAGAATTCCTGCAGAGCTTTGACTGTCGAGGGCACGGGGAATTTCTGAACGGCTGCTACCTTCTCAGGGAGGGGATGGACTCCTTCAGGAGTGATGCGGTGCCCTAAGAACAACACTTCGTTGGCGCCAAAGGTACACTTGTCGTACCGGACTACAAGGCCGTTTTGTTGCAGGCGGTCGAGCACGATGCGCAGGTGATGGAGGTGTTCCTCTTTTGAGGAGGAAAACTCAAGTATTTCATCCACATTACATACACAAAAAGGGAGGTCCCCTAAGATGCCATCCATGAGACATTGAAACGTGGCCCCAGCATTACGAAGGCCAAAACAGGAGTAATTGAAGGTGTATGTACCAAACAGAGTGGCGATGGCGGTCTTGGGGATGTCTTCTGGGTTCATAGGCACCTGATAATACCCCTTCAGGAGGTCGAGCGTAGAGAAAACCTTCGCTTTAAGCAGGTAGGAGGTCACGTAGGCAATGTTTGGGAGGGGGTAGTGATCCGGTTCTCTTTGCATGTTCAGGCGCCTGTAATCCCCACACGGATGGAGGGGGCTGTCTTTCTTCAGAACGATGTGTAAAGGTGACGATCATGGCCTTTTGGTAAAGACCCATTTCCTCCATTTTGGTGAACGTCTGTATGGCGGCTGCCAATCGTTCCGGTGCCAGACGTCTGAATTTTGCGAAGACTGGGGGTCCCGTCGTCTTGATATGGTGATAAATACCGTGCTTGGCAGGAACCGTGGGCATTTGGCGAAGTTCTGGATGGAAAACTTCCGGGTACGACGTGAGGAGGTGGGCGTCGGCATCCGTGGGTGTGCTGATATGGAGAGCGAGGTTGGAGGGGCCGGGTTGAAGAGGCGTCGACAAGTACAAGTCTGCGTTGACCAATCGTCGGTGGGCGACATCGACCAGAAGGTGGAAATGAGAGAGGAAGTCCGCACTGAGGATTGGCAATGTGATGTCACCAACGATAAACTTCCAATTGAATTTACCGTTTCCGAACGATAATGTGAGGTTCTCGTAACCATAGGTGGGTATCGCAGATCCGTTGGCAGCTACCAAGCGGACATCGGCAGATGTAGACAGACTACGTCGTGTCTTGAAGAGTTTCCTTGGCAAAGGAGAACGACAAGCACCCGTTTCTACCAAAAATCGCACGCCCGTTCCTGCATCATGTAAAAAGAAAAGATTAGAAACATGGGAGACCACCTCCACAAGCGATGGCCTACTTACACGTTTTTTGGCCACTGACAATCCTTGGCACATTTCTTCGCGGTTGCCCCGAATCTGAAGTGGTAGTAGCAAAACTGCAGTGGATGGGAGGTAGTAAGTGGCTGTAGCAATCGTTTGTTGGGGCGCTAGCGATTGGTGGGTGGTGGGTGGCTTTGTCGCCGCTTCGGCACATCACGGGGTAGGCGTGTATGTCCTACGACATTCATGTCAGCTTCGGTTGACGTTGAATAGGCATCCTCTTCGTCAGGGGTGGAGGCGTTGATGGAGGTCTTGAAGTGGCTGTCTATAAGGGCGTCGGCTTTGGTCATCAAGTCAGTTATGGGTAAACTATCGACATCAGGTATGGCACCGCTTATAGGTCCGTGCAAACGGCGTATCCAAAGGGCACGAAGTAGGTTCACCTCACGAGGAGAGCTGTCTGCGGCAGGTTGAAGGCGAGCAATACTGGTCATTTCCCTGAGGGCAAGCGGTTGTTGCGAGAGCTGAAAAAGCTTTGCTATACGGACTGCTGGCGACGGCGAGTACTGCTGCAGAAGGTATGTTTTGAGGGCGTCATATGCTATTGGGGTGTCTCCTTGTTCACAAAGCCAGTCGGATATTTCTGGGAAGGTGTCCTCGGGTATCGCCGCGAGAACATAATCCCTTGATGCGAAACTGGACTTCTGCGCGCTGAAACCAAGCAAACGCCTCTCCGCTGGCAAACGATGGAAGTTTCAATGGGGCAGCCGCAGCGCCAACTTCCGTAGTGTCCACCATAGTACCAACGATGGAGAGGCGAGAGGGGGTGGGAGCGAGTCGACTTCCGGGGTCACCAATGTGACGGGCCGAGAGAAGGTTGTGACTCAAAGGCAGGAAGCAATCAACTGAGTAACTTTATTAAAGAGCACTCTCCTTTATATACAAACCCTCAAGGCAACAGGAATTTTCATGTTCGAGAAACAGACAATGTTACAGAGGAAAAACGCAGACATGTTCATTCTGGTTCTTTTTAGTGCGAGGGAAGAGCGCAGATACAAGCATAATATATACAAAAAAATTTATGTACGATCATGTGACACACGGTTGGTACAGATGTGTGATTGGAAACATCTCTATTCCACCAAAGTCATCTTTCCCACTTGACCTCTTTGGCCACCTCCAGAGAGTGGTTAACAACCTCCCACAGGAACTGATGTAGGGCATCATTCCTGTGGCGCCTGAAAATTTTGTGGTCTTTGTTAACTCACCTGTTCATCTCCTTGATCCTAGGGCAGTAATACCAGGCATCTTTGTGGTTTCTATCAGTATGTTGTTTTTTCCGTGGCATGGATGCATCACAGGCAGCACCAAGTTGCTGTGTGAATTTCTCCAGGATAGGAATGGGATCCTCTGGGAGGTTGTCTACATGCCGACGGACCTAGGATGTCATGCTTTTCCAAAAAAAACATCTCACTTGGGGAGTGGGGAAGGGATGGGAGGGAGCTGAATGAGGGGTATAGTAGAGAGGGTTACAAAGCAATCACTGGTTAATGTTGGGTGGAGTTGCCAGGTGGCTGCATCATGCAACTGCCGGAGGACAAATGTGAGGTCAGGGGTGCCTCCTCTAACATTAGTGCTGACTGCAAGGTTATTGAGGAGGGAGACACCTGGGAATTCTTGGAGGAGGGTATGCAAGTGGTTAGCTGTCTGATTTGAATACCAGCTAGGTAAGAAAGGGCGATGTGCCTTAAAGTCACCAGCAATGATAGTGTAACTGTTTTTGACTTCCCCAAACATGTGCTGGGCTTCTAGAGTTTTGTTAATGTTTTTGTAAATGTTATGAATTGTCAGTGTCGTGTGGGCAAGTGTTATTTGAACGATCAAAGTTTCAATATCACCGCAAGGGGCCGGGGGGGGGGGGGGAGCGTGATTGAGGGAATGGTGTTCTTGATTAGGTTCATGAGGCCATGTGTGTCAGAGTGTGGTGAACTGTAAACAGTGTAGTTCCTGAAAGAAAAATGAGCAGTGTCACGAAGTATGGTCTCCTGGAGAAACACAACATCTGGTTTAAATGTTTCTGTTCGTGCCTGGAGAACAGCAAACCTGCGGCAATATTCATTGATGTTCCAATGCATCACCTTCAGGTCCCTACTATGCTGAAAAGCTGGGAGTTCAAGATCTGTATACGATTTACTGTGTGAGCTCTCCATTTTGGCTCATTGCCAGGGCAGTCAATTTGACAAATAACTCCATGAGTTTGGGTAATATGTCCGTAATGGGTTTACTTTTAGCCTCTAAGAGGATGGATGTCATTTGTGTGAGGACAGAGAGAAGAGGTGAGGTGTCAGTGTCTTCCACAGTGGTAGGACCTTGGTTAAGGTTGCTAAAGGGGGTGGCACCTGTTGAGGGAGTAACCTCATGAAAGGAAAGGGCAGCGGGCCTGGCCACTGCTGCGGAAGATGAAGTGGCACGGGAGGTTACCAGAGGACAATTAGGGGTGGGTGTCAAGGAGGGAGGGGCCCGTGAGGAGGGGGCCTGAAAGGCCGGGGAGTGTCGTGACTGTGTGGTTATCAAAGATTGGGGAGGGTTCTGGTTATCACTAGGCTCTAGGCAAAGGAATTGTGTAACAAATTCAGATTCCAGAGGAACTGCTAGATTTACCTGCGGGAGAGGAGCAACAGACGGCCGATTCCTGCCTTAAAAGATTACGTCCTCATAGGAATGATTTCCGGGGACACGACTGTGCCCTTGATGAGTGTGGTTACCCAGAAACCTATTAGCATGGATGTGTCTGGTCTGATTCTGGTTTTACCTGAAATGATTACGGTTCCGACTGTTCAGATTCAGGTTATGACTATTCTGAACCTGGTTTTGACCGATTTGATTTTGATATTGGGGCCCAACCCTTGGGCCTTCAGTGCGGTTGATGCGTGGGGTCTGTCAAAGAGGCCCTTTTTACTCAGGATATCAATGAGTGCGGGACATGATATGTTTCACGCATAGTGTTTCCTATCCCAATTGGGATACTTAGAGTTGTACCTCTTAGACTTCTTGAAAGTCTCCAGACATTTCTCAGTGTTGTGAAGCCCTGAACAGATGCCACATTTCTCCCTGGCAGTGCAATGCTCACTTTGGTGCCCAAAGCACTGGCAGTTGTAGCACCTGAGAGGAGGGGGTATATAATCCTTTACAGGATGTTTTCCCCATATACCAAGATCCAGCAGCTGTGGGGAGACAGACCCCCTGTACTTACATTTTACGGTTGTGGTAGGTTTTCCATTCCTTTCATCTCTCAGCCTCGCTGCAACCCTTGAAAAAAATTGACCCGTTCCACATCATATGCAGGGGGGTAACCATACTCCAATATGATTTTGGTTCTTTCCTCTGGGATGATCCGGTGAATCGGGGATCCTCTAGACCTGCCTTGTTATATATGATGACTCTGGTGTCACTGGAACGAGCGGAATGTAATCTAAATTGAGCTTTGGGGGAGGATTCATTACCTTTCAATTCTCTTTTTGAAAGAAATTATTAGAGCAATAAGGTGAGGTACTATTTTTCTCCTGCAGTATTACTTATTACAAACTTTGGAAAAGGAGCACTTACCTCTGCTCTGGGGAAAAAAGTGTTACCTTGAGGGTCTTCTCTAGGTTCCTGAGTCTGCCTGGGTACATGGGTTTCCTCTGGCATATCAACTGGCCCGTCCCCGGGCTGCCTTGACATCTGAGTTGTCTCGTGTAACTCGACTGACCATTCTTGGGATGATTCTCCTATCCTGAGCACCATGTCTTCCACAGTCGACAATGCTGACCTCCTCATCTGTCTCACAGCAAACCACACATCGTATAATCGTAAACTATTCTTGAGCTCACAAAAGTCTTGAGAAATAAAGAACTCATATTCTATATATAAAAAAACATTAAAATTTCCATCTTGATCATACAAATATTCTTGAATTAGGAACTACAATACTGGCTAATAAGTACTTCAAAAGTCTTGAAAGAGACGTTTGTCATAAAATGTTAAATTTTGAATATTAAATGTAAGGTTTATATTCATTGATTTCTATTATAAATTTTTATATACCTTCAAGGTCAGCATAAATATTTGAACCCTATTCATGAAGAAAACTGGAACTCAATAACCAATAAACGTGACGTATTTGAACGTATTAGTAATTTATTTCTAAAGACTTTTGTGAGTTAAAGAATATTTACGATTATACGAGGTGTGGTTTGCTGCAAATTATATTGTGCAGAACACTTGTTTGACATTATTATGGTAAAATTTGATCTTTAAAATTTCTTGGTAAACTATATTAGTTATTGAATACTTCTAGTGTTAATTAAAATATAGTAAAGGATAAGTTTAACAACGGTTGGACAAAAGAAGAAGAAGAATATAAGTTCTTATCCTTCTCAACATTACTTACGGTATCAGAATTATATCTAATTGGAGATATGGAACCAGATTAACCAACTTTATCTAGTTTTCAACTTCGCTAAAATCCACTACAATGTGTAGCTATAATGAAGAACATGAAAAATTTATAGAATGAAATAGGTTTCCGAAAGGGAAGTGCATTTCCTTCTATAAATATATCTAAACAAGTTTTATCTTTTTGGTGTTAATTTTCTCAAAACCAAGGGTTACTAAGGTTTAAGAGAATATGATGCAAGCCCTCAAATATTCATCGTTAGCATAGTCATTCTTCATATTGAATCCAGGTCGCATTGTGTATTTGTTCCTTTTTCCAAGTCCCATCACTCATTGACTCGCCACACCTGCTTTATATGTCTGGATCCTTTCCTTGTCATCTTTCCGCCATGTTCCTGATTATCATCAATGTTCAATTCTAATCTCCCTCAATTACTTACATTCTCTGTTTGTTTACGCGTCCCCTGTGTCCATTAACTGGCATATGCACATTCTCTGATGCATCCAACGCCTGGTTGTGTTGCATTTTGATTTTCAAAATTTTAACTGGATTTTCTTTACTTCATATCCTCATCATTGTCCATTATTTCAGCAACATGTGTCCTTACTCCAGGCTCTTCTTGCTATACTTCATGGCTTATTGTATTTTACCCTTTCCTTTCCTCCATTACCAAAGAAAAATTTCAATATCTTCGGCAGATGTCATCATCGTGTTGTGTCTCCTAAAACCTACACTCATCCTTGCCTTTAAGGGTTAGGCAAGATATTTTAGGCAGCGTCGGTGTACTCGCCTTCCTCATTTCCTGACTTTTCTGTACTATACATACTAGGGAAAATCCGCCCTGGAAAGAAAAATAATAAAACATTCGCCAGGTGTTAGTAAAATAGAGCAATCTCTTACGATATGGTTTGGCTACATATGAAACATGTTTTTAAGGGTCGCGAATACAATATATATATATATATATATATATATATATATATATATATATATATATATATATATATATATATATATATATATATATATATATATATATATATATATATATGTATATATATATATATATATATATATATATATATATATATATATATATATACATATATATATATATATATATATACATATATATATATATATATATATATATATATATATATATATATATATATATATATATATGTATATATATATATATATATATATATATATATATGCATATATATGTATATATGCATAGGCTATATATATATATATATATATATATATATATATATATATATATATATATATGCATAGGCTATATATATATATATATATATATATATATATATATATATATATATATATATATATATATATATCCGTGTGTGTTTGTGTGTGTAATAAATATATATATATATATATATATATATATATATATATATATATATATATATATATATATATATATATATATATATATATAAATATATAAATAAATGAATATATATATTATCATTGTTATTATCATTATTACTTGCTAAGCTACAACTCTAGTTGAAAAAGCAAGATGCTATAAGCCCAGGGGCCCCAACAGGGAAAATAGCTCAGTGAGGAAAGGAAAAATGAAAAATAAAATATCTTAAGAAAAGTGACAACATTAGAATAAATATTTCCTATATAAACTATTAAAACTTTAACAAAACAAGAGGAAGAGAAATTAGATAGAATAGTGTGCCCGAGTGTACCCTCAAGCAAGAGAACTCTAACCCTAGACAGTGGAAGACCATGGTACAGAGGCTATGGCACTACCCAAGACTAGAAAACAATGGTTTGATTTTGGAGTGTTCTTCTCCTAGAAGAGCTGCTTACCATAGCTAAGTAGTGTGACGGTGCCAAGAGAGGGTTGTGAACTCAAAGGCAGGATGCAATCAACTGAGTTATATTATTATAGAACACTCTCCTTTATATACAAAACCCCAAGCCAACAGGACATAACAAGTTAACAAGACAGACAATGTTACAGAGGAAAACAGCAGACATGAATTTTCATGTTCGTTTAGTGCGAGGGAAGAGCAAAGATACAAGCATAATATATGCAAAAGGAATTATGTACAATTGTGTGACACACGGTTGGTACATGGCTCCCCCTCTAAAAATGACATACTGAACATGTTAAATAGGGCGCCCTGATCTAGAGAGGCGAACTGTAGGCGGGTCATCTGGCAGAAGATAAGCAGGTTTTAGACGATCAATGGAGACCCAGTCTTCTTTGCCCCGAATGTTTAGGAGGAATGCTTTCGGACTGCGTCGGATCACAAGGAAAGGGCCCGTGTAAGGGGGCGTTAGTGGTGGCTTGCTGGTGTCGTTGCGCAGGAAGACGTGCGTTGCAGAGTGCAAGTCCGTTGGTATGTGATGCTTCGCTGGGGGCTTGTAAGTCTGGCGGCGCGGAGTAAATTTTCCCACGACGTGACGTATGCGCTGGAGATCGTTGGAGGAGGTTGTAGAAGGAAAAAATTCGGCAGGGACGACCAACGGGTCGCCATACACCATTTCAGCTGCCGAGACGTCGAGGGCGTCTTTAGGAGTGGTCCTTAGTCCCAGGAGGACCCAGGGAAGCTGAGTAAACCAGTTGCAATCCTTGCAGCGGGACATCAAAGCTGCTTTGAGGGTGCGATGAAAACGTTCAACCATTCCATTGGCAGCGGGGTTGTAGGACGTTGTGTGATGTAGGGTGATGCCCAGGAGATTCACTAATGACGTCCACAATTGAGAGGTGAAAGTGGTTCCCCTGTCAGAAGTAATATGCTCAGTGATACCGAATCTTGCAATCCATCCAGAGAGTAAGGCAGATGTACATGAGGCGGACGTTGCAGTTTCCATGGGAATGGCTTCAGGCCAACGAGTGGAGCGGTCGATGACGGTAAACATGTAACGATGTCCTTGTGATGTGGGTAGGGGGCCTACAACATCGACGTGAATGTGTGCGAAACGACGCTGAGGTTCAGGAAAGGTGCCCACTCCTGAATCCGTGTGTCGATGTACTTTGGAAGTTTGGCAAGAATTACAGGCGCGGACCAAATCCTTAGCATCCTTAGAAATGCCGTGCCAAATGAACTTTGCCTTCAGCAGCTGTGCAGTAGAACGGCACGAGGGATGTGAAAGACCGTGAATGAAATCAAGCACCTGTCGGCGCATGGGAGCAGGAATCCAAGGTCGCTGTCTACCAGTACTGACGTCACAGAGGAGGGTGGTGTTGGAGTCTTCAAGGGGAAAGTCTTCCCAACGGAGGGACGTGCAGGATGTCCTACAAGCTTGATACTCTGGATCCTGTCGTTGGGCTTCAGCCAGGTCGTTATAATCCAATCCCAGTTGAACGGCAGCCAACGTGTTTCTTGACAGGGCATCGGCAACGGGATTCATTTTCCCAGGGACGTATTGAAGGGTGCAATTGTATTGAGCCACGGCGGAGAGATGTCGGCGTTGACGGGCGGACCATGCGTCAGACTGTCAAGTGAAGGCGTGCACCAGAGGCATGTGGTCTGTGCGAATGACGAAGGGCGTACCTTCTAAGATATGGCGAAAGTGACGGACAGCCAAGTGCATCGCCAGCAGTTCTCAATCGAAGGTAGAATAACCCGATTCTGCCTTGGACAGTTTTCTGCTGAAGAAGGCCAATGGGCGGGGCGAGCCTTTGACCACCTGCTCGAGTACTGCACGAATAGCGACGTTTCTGGCATCGGTGGAGAGAAGGAGAGGGGCGTGTGGGATAGGAAAAGTGAGAACGCAGCAGTTGATAGGGCCTTCTTTGCATTGCAGAAGGCTGCTTCTTGAAGGGGACCCCACTTCAGGTCCTTCGGCTTGCCCTTGAGGGAGGCGTAGAGGGGAGCAAGAGTGGCGGCAATGGCTGGCAGAAAATGGTGATAATAGTTGATCATGCCCAAGAATTCCTGCAGAGCTTTGACGGTCGAGGGCACGGGGAAGTTCTGAGCGGCTGCTACCTTCTCAGGGAGGGGGTGGACACCTTCAGGAGTGATGCGGTGCCCTAAGAACGACACTTCATTGGCGCCAAAGGTACACTTGTCGTACCGGACTACAAGGCCGTTTTGTTGCAGGCGGTCGAGCACGATGCGCAGGTGACGGAGGTGTTCCTCTTTTGAGGAGGAGAACACAAGTATGTCGTCCACATAACGTGGCCCCAGCATTACGAAGGCCAAAACAGGAGTAATTGAAGGTGTATGTTCCAAACGGAGTGGTGATGGCGGTCTTGGGGATGTCATCTGGGTTCATAGGCACCTGATAATACCCTTTCAGGAGGTCGAGCGTAGAGAAAACCTTCACTTTGTGCAGTTAGGAGGTCACGTCGGCAATGTTTGGGTAGTGATCCGGTTCTGTTTGCATGTTCAGGTGCTTGTAATCCCTGCACGGACGGAGGGAGTCATCTTTCTTCAGAACGATGTGTAAGGGTGACGACCATGGGCTGGAGGCGTTTTGGCAAAGGCCCATTTCCTCCATTTCGGCGAACGTGTGTTTGGCGGCTGCCAATTGTTCCGGTGCCAGACGTCTGAATTTTGCGAAGACTGGGGGTCCCGTCCTCTTGATATGGTGATAAATACCGTGCTTGGCAGGAACCGTGAGCGTTTGGCGAAGTTCTGGACGGAAAACTTCCGGGTACGACGTGAGGAGGTGGGCGTAGGCATCCGTGGGTGCGCTAATGTGGAGAGCGAGGTTAGAGGGGGCGGGTTGAAGAGGTGTCGACAAGTACGAGTCTGCGTTGACCAATCGTCGGTGGTCGACATCGACCAGAAGGTGGAAATGAGAGAGGAAATCCGCACCGAGGATAGGCATGGTGACGTCTGCAACAAGAAACTTCCAATTGAATTTACCGTTTCCGAACGATAATGTGAGGTTCTCGTAACCGTAGGTGGGTATCGCAGATCCGTTGGCAGCTACCAAGCGGACGTCAGCAGATATAGACAGACTACGTCATGTCTTGAAGAGTTTCCTTGGCAAAAGAGAACGACAAGCACCCGTGTCTACCAAAAATCGCACGCCCGTTCCTGCATCCTGTAAAAAGAAAAGATTAGAAACACGGGAGGCCACCGCCACGAGCGATGGCCTACTTACACGTTTTTTGGCCACTGACAATCCTCGGCACATTTCTTCGCAGTTGCCCCGAATCTGAAGTGTTAGTAGCAAAACTGCAGCGGATGGGAGGTAGTAAGTGGCTGTAGAAGTCGTTTGTTGGGGCGCGAGCGATTGGTGGGTGATGGGCGGCTTTGTCTCTGCTTCGGCACGTCACAGTGTGGGCGTGTATGTCCTACTTCATTCATGTCAGCTTCAGTTGACGTTGAATAGGCATCCTCTTTGTCAGGGGTGGAGGCGTTGATGGAGGTCTTGAAGTGGCTGTCCATAAGGGCGTCAGCTTTGGTCATCAAGTCCTTTATGGGTAAACTATCGACATCGGGTATGGCAGCACGTATAGGTCTTGGTAAACGGCGTATCCAAAGGGCACGGAGTAGGTTCACCTCACAAGGAGAGCCGTCTGCGGCAGGTTGAAGGCGAGCGATACTGGTCACTTCCCTGAGGGCAAGCGAAGCCCTTTGGTCTCCCAACGGTTGTTGCGAGAGCTGAAAAAGCTTTGCTACACGGGCGGCTGGCGACGGCGAGTACTGCTGCAGAAGGTATGTTTTGAGGGCGTCATATGCTATTGGCGTGTCTCCTTGTTCACAAAGCCAGTCGGATATTTCCGGGAAGGTGTCCTCGGGTATCGCCGCGAGAACATAATCTGCTTTGGTGGTTGAGCGAGTCACGCCGTTGATGCGAAACTGGACTTCTGCGCGCTGAAACCAAGCAAATGCCTCTCTGCTGGCGAACGGTGAAGGTTTCAATGGAGCGGCCGCAGCGCCAACTGCTGTAGTAGAGTCCGCCATAGTACCAACGATGGAGGGGCGAGAGAGGTGGGGGTGGAAGGCAGTGGGAGCGAGTCGACTTCCGGGGTCACCAATGTGACGGTGCCGAGAGAGGGTTGTGAACTCAAAGGCAGGATGCAATCAACTGAGTTATACTATTATAGAACACTCTCCTTTATATACAAAACCCCAAGCCAACAAGACATAACAAGTTAACAAGAAAGACAATGTTACAGAGGAAAACAGCAAACATGAATTTTCATGTTCGTTTAGTGCGAGGGAAGAGCGAAGATACAAGCATAATATATGCAAAAGGAATTATGTACAATTGTGTGACACACGGTTGGTAGAGTAGTCTCTTCTACCCTTACCAAGGGGAAAATAGTCACTGAACCATTATAGTGCATTAGTTAATCCCTTGGGTGAAGAATAATTGTTTGGTAATGTCAGTGTTGTCAGGTGTATGAGGACAGAGGAGAATCTGTAATGAATAGGCCAGACTATTCAGTGTATGTGTAGGCAAAGGGAAAGTGAACAGTAACCAGAGAGAAGGATCCAATGAAATACTGTCTGGCCAGTAAAAGGACCCACTATTACTCTCTAGCGGTAGTATATCAACGGGTGGCTGGTGCCCTGGCCAACATACTACTTATATATATATATATATATATATATATATATATATATATATATATATATATATATATATATATATATATATATATATATATATATATTAAATAGGGAAAGTTTATGGTGCTTCACTTAACCAATATCAGTGCTGTTCGAACAACATTCAGTAACCCATGAAGAGATCCTAAACTCTGCCTGTCTTTTCGGATGCTATCAAGCTCACCACATCTGCTCAAAGATAATATAAAATAAACTGGGTTTCAAGCTCAACAAAGGCATACCGAATAGAAATGTACACATGCTACATTCAGTTCTGCGATTGAATATACTCACCTATTCTGACAACCTGTTCAAAGACAGCTGAGGGAGAAAATTTTTCGCAATGTTATTTGTTTAATATATATTCACCGATTACATCACACGATTTCACTTTGTTTTATCAATAAGAACTTCTCTTCTACCTCAATGATAGGTGTAGAGTGTTAAATTATTTCTATTGGTTTCATTCGTCAGAAAATATATTTCTGAAATGCAGTCCCTAAGATAGAACATGATTTTGGAATTGAGACTCACTTATAAGGACGTCACTTCAATTCAATTCAATCCTACTTCAAAATAAGAAATCAAAGCAATAGATCTTTGATTGGTTGTACTGTATATGATTCATTAAAATTCACAATTCATTCACGTTGCTGTTATTTATATGACTGAGCGATTATATAACAAGAAAAGAATGATAATAATAATATATATGAATTCTATCACTACTCACAGTATATTCCTTCCTTAGAGAGATTATTCCTAACAAAGAGGAAACCCTATAGGGATTTCTCTCTAGATTTGGATGTTGCGTAGAGCTCACAATCTTACAAACAACCACTAGATGCAGCATGAACGCAAAGCTTTTAGCGTTTTTGTCTTTTACCCTAATGTGAGTATATACTATATACCCTCCTGGGTATATACGTTTTTCACCTAAGAAACGTTGGTAGTTTGCACGTATCCAGTGTAGAAATAAAACATTTCAAATCAAGTTTAATTGTCGCTTCTTACTTCACGTGAATTCATACATATTCACAAGTACTTCGTGCAGATATATTCTCATATATTCAATGTGTGTTTTAGTTATCATCCTTCACCTTCCGTCCCGTCCCCAAAAACGGTAAAGGCAATGCGGGAAAACTCCCGCCATAGCTAGGTGCATGGGCAACAGATAGTACCCGTACTGTATTGTGGTTGTCTGTTTACTTTAGTCTTCAAAACAACCACGGGAAATGCCGTCGCCATACGTACAGCGAATAGCTGATGTTATGTACATTGGCACCAGTGTTTCCTCGGATTTATCGGTGCAAAGTTGAGTTAATGCTACAGAATGAGCGTATATTTCATCATAACTTGCAGAATATGTGTAATTTATCAAAGTCTGTGATTTTAGATCTAAAAAGGACCTCATCGACGGTAAATACATGATTTCTAGACAAATACACGAACCATATATTTTTCCTACTCGGTATTTACTTTTTTATCCATTTCTGACCATGAATATTCGGGCAAACTACCTGTACATGAGTTCTTCTAATCCCCTCATATAAACAAAAAGGGGGAATCCCAGTGGGAAATCGGGGTTTTGGGTAGGGGAAAAAAAAAATGGTTTACAGTAATAACAATGGTCAGTAATGCAAACTAAACACAAGGTAACCAACTGGAAAAATGTGTATATGAGATATGCAATAGACGAAAAATTAAAGTATAAAAACTACCTATAATTCATAAACGTTCCTCAGTTGGTTTCCGTTTTGCCGTAGCTACTGTAGCTTCTCTTGTAAAAACAAACATGTATGTGCTGCACACGTCATTCTCGTGGGTGATTATTTCAGGGATTTTTTTCTCCTTTTTTTAACTTTCACATGAGCAGCAAAAGCTATATATATCATATTGAACGGAAAGCGTTTTTAACATAATTAATTACCGAAATAAAGGAAATTACTTTGAATTTCGGAACATATTGTAATTCCCTCTTGGAGGCGTCTTCGCGTGATGGTAGGCATGCTGGAACTGAAGGGGAGGGAGGAGAAAATGGCTCTTGTAAAACAATATCCGGGAACTGGTGTATATTTTTGGAAGCTCTTATTTGGATAAAGGACCAGGTAATGGTTACCTCATAAAAAAAAAACTGGCAAGAGCGAATGCAAACAATGCGTGCACAGGAACTCTTAATCAGTCTGGCAAAAGTAAACAATGGACTTAGACAATGAAGCAGTGTTCGCAATTTGATCGATCAATTTACGCAAGTTATTATGCCCTATCCCCCATTAGTCATGCAGAGAAAAATGTCTAACTAGTAAGCACTCGTCTATTTCTTAGGGCGAATTCCTGTTTCGCTGGAATTTATTTATTATATATCCTCCTAATCAAGTCTAAGACCACTTCAAGAGGCTCTTATTTTACTAATGTAAGCTGAAAAACAAGCTTCTAATATAAAGAATAATACTGAATGCAGAAAAAGGCAATCCCCTTTCTGACCATATCCCTCTAGGGTATGAGTAAAATATTAGGTTACTTAAAAAGCCTGAAAGCTATACTAGACGACCCCCCACATAACTTCTCCCCTCCTCCAAGTTTTGTCTAAGCTATAGGTCCCATTTCGGATGTTTGTCTTTCACATCTATTACAAGTTATATTTACAGTATTCTATATATATATATATATATATATATATATATATATATATATATATATATATATATATATATATATATTTATATATATATGTATATATATATTTATATATATATATTTATATATTTATATGTATATATATATATATATATATATATATATATATTATATATATATATATATATATATATATATGAATATATATATGTATATATATATATATATGAATATATATATATATATATATATATATATATATATATATGTATATATATATATATATATATATATATATATTCATATATATATATATGTGTGTGTATATATATATTTATATATATACAGTATATATATATATATATATATATATATATATATATATATATGAAATGCAAAACCAAACTTCAACTTGAATTTTTAAAATACGTGTAAAGTCTTAGAATCAGTCGTAACCTAAAGGCGAAAGACGCAGTCGGCTGTTTAATAATAGTAATAAATACTAAATATACCGATTGAATTTTGTGTTAACTTGCCGTTCTATTTAAAGCACAAAAGTCCTGAGACCTGCCATATATAAAGTACAAGTTACTCACTGCTAATGAATAAACTTACAAATTACTTCAGGATCTGATAAATTACTCCATCTGGTGAAAAAAAAAAGAAATAATTACGGTGGTGGAATCGGTCATCCCTTCACTGTCATTGCTCATGTCCGAAGAGTCAGGAATTGCTCTTGTCAAGTGACGTTGCTTATGTCCGGAAATTTCAAGCAGATACATTGAACATCGAATTAGGATGAATATCTTCGGAGGCTAACAAGGGTGAAATTGCAAACAGGATTAGTCAAATTAATGTGCAATAGTTTTCAGGCAAATGACAACGCTCATAAATTTCTTTCATGTTTTATGAAGCTGAACAGATTGTGGAAACTAAAGATTTTATGCTTTTATTGTCTTTAGTAAACATAACTCCTGAAAAAACATACTTTATTTGGTATGCCTGAAAATATCTAGGAAAGGATGCACTTATTAGAAACAAACATAACCTTTTCTTATTACTGTACGATAATAAAAAAAATCATTAATCTCACTGATCCTGGCTGATAATTTTGACTAATTCCAACACCATTTACGATTTCACGTAGATGCGAATTAATTTTAATAGAAACAGTTTAGAAAGCAGGCTATGTTCATAATCTTAAAAGTCCTTAATTTTTTTCATGAGTTTTTCACAATCTCTAAGGAATTTTGCTCAGAGTTTGTTCGGATCAACAAATTGTCTCCAATGCACTTGATTTAATTGCTTCGTTAATACTAGCGCCTATGCTTGCTTTTGTAACACCTGTGCCAAAATAAATGTAGTGAGCGTACGGTGCCTTTGCCCTCTACGTGCCATGGTATATCTTAAGATAAAATGGCCTTAGCATTATTCCTCACTCTTGCTTGATGTCCATTTCGAACAATATTCTTTTATTCTCTGAAATTTATAGCATTTGATTTTGGTTCAAATTTTATCCAATGATGTTTTATTGGATTTCATCAGACAGATATATATTCTACGAAGATATAACATTGTGAAATTCTTCTTATACGTACTAAGAAAAAACAAATAAGTATAAAATTATCAGTTGTTAAAATATTTTCTCCCTTTTCCGTTACTCTGCAACACTTCCTCTTGTAAAGTGTACCCACCATTACAAAAGAAAAGGCCATTTTCTGCAATGTAAATAATTTCAGTGTTATATATTTGTATAAAAAAGAGTATTTGCATACTATGTACAATTACTGGCTCTTTGTTTGTATACTCAAGCGAATGCTTACAACCCCGCCTGTTATTGTATATCTCCTTCATTCATTATTTCTAATGCTGATAATAAAGGTCACTAATGGCTACGTAATTATTGACATTTTCTACATGAAACTTATTACCTCGACCAAGGTTATATTTGTACCTACATTTATTTATTTGTTGATTTATCTCCTTGTTTGTCTGTTTGCAGGATTGCGTCTAAATATTTTGCCCGATTTTCACCTAGTCTAAACAACGGATTGATATTATGCTCCGAGAGAACCCATTAAATTTTGGAGGTGATCCGATGATTATTGGTATTATTGGACAGTAAATTCAATCACGGTCAACATATGAAACATAGACTGCATGGACTTGAGTAAAGTGTTAACAATCTTCACTTGCGGAGGTGTGAAATCTCTGATTGCTCTTTCTACTTGTTTACATTACGCCTTTGCGAACAACAATCAGCTTTCTGTAGTTTCCGATTTAAATAGTTTCTAACATTGATCTTTATTTATAACATAGTTTATTACTAATTCTATATATCTGGACTCTAAACTTTAAGGCGCCAATTCAAAGTTATTTGTTATAATTGTCACTAGTGACGATAATTTGGCTGCTGTAATGGGCTCTCGTAATGATGTCGTTTATAGTAAGTAAAAACTCAATATACTGTGATACAATGAATTAGGTTATTGATTGTAAATGGAATTAGTGGTAATTCTAAAATTTTTATATTTTTTCTGGCTTTTTTTACTATGAAATTCTTAAACTTAGGATGTTATATTTTATTGAGAACTGTAGCAATATGTTTATGCTTCGAGACTTATACAAAGTCTTAGAAATTTATTTCGAAAAGCCAGCCTACGATGCAAACCATTTGTAATGGTACCTTATCCAACATCCAATAACGCGTTGAATACCAAAGCGTATTCAAATGCACTTGTTTTGTTATCTTATTAATCTGAATTTAATTCAATTTTAGTCAGAACATCTCCATACATTATCTGTAGGGATTTTGTGTTGCATTATATTACAGCTTTTTTTTTTCAATAACATTACTTTGCTTTTACATTTATCAAATATTTTACCTCGTATAATTTCTACGATCTCTGTAAAAAAAAAAAAAAAAAAAAAAAAAAAAAACATTTTTTCTCACGTAATACTATGTCTACTTTATATTCAAAAAGAATTTCGTGTAAACAACTGATTAAGAAATCTCCATTATAGTGAAAAAAAAAGAAAAAAAAAACAACTTGAATGAATAATTGATTTGCATTTTCAAAGTGGCTGAATGGTATCTCCAAAAGATCCATATTCCCTTTATACCAAAAGTATAAGTTCCGTCCCTATCATCTATTTGGTAATTTACATAAAATACACACACGCACAAGCAGACATACTGTACATACAAGCATATATATATATATATATATATATATATATATGTATGTATATATATATATATATATATATATATATATATATATATATATATATATATATATATATATATATATATATTACACACACACACACACATATATATATATATATATATATATATATATATATATATATATATATATATATATATATCTATATATATATATATATATATATATATATAGATATATATATGTATATATATATATATATTTATATATATATATATATATATATATATATATATATATATATATATATATATATATATATATATATATATATCATCATCATCATCATCATGTTCACCCACGCCTATTGACGCAAAAGCACTCGGGTAGAATTCGCCAGTCGTCTATATCTTGAGCTTTTAAATCAATTCTTCTTTATTCATCATCTCCTACGTTTCATAGTCCTCAGCCATGTAGGCACGGATCTGGCAACTCTTCTCGTGCCTTGTGGAGCCCAACCTAAAGTTTGGTGAAATAATCTCTCTTGGGGGGGTTCGACGAGCATAACCAAACCATTTCCATCTACCCCTAATGATTATCTCATCCACATATGGCACTTGATTAATCTTTCTTATTGTTTTATTTGTAATCCTGTCCTGCTATTTAACTCCCAATATTCTTCTGAGGTCTTTGTTCCTAAATTTACTAAATCCTTTGGACTTTGTTTCATTGTTATACCAAGACTCATTTGCATACGCTATACCGATCCAATAAACTGATTAATAGCCTGATTTTTTATATGTAATTTTTGGCGATTTGATTTCCAAATTTTACTTAATGTAGCCCCTGTGTGATCTTTTTTTTAACCTTCCATTAAACTCGAATTCTAAATACTCTCTATTAGAGATCATATTTCCTAAAAAGTTGAATTATTCCAACTCAATAATCCTTTCTCCTCCCAAGGATATTTCATCTTCCATTGCATATTAAATTTTCATCATTTCTGTCTTTCTTTTATTTTCTTGAGCCCAATCTCATGTGATATTTCATGCATTCAGGTAAGCAAGCTTTACAAGTCCTGTGGTGTTCTGATAAATAAAGATAGCGTCATCAGCATACTCTAGGTCAGCTAATTTCTTGTTACCAATCCAGTCAACTCCTTTTTCTATCATACTCAACTGTTCTATGCATTACTAAATCCGTGATAAGGATAAACAATATAAGTGACAACACTTTTCCTTGGAGTACTCAACTGTTCACTGGAAATTCGTTTGCAAGGTCTCTATTAACATTCACTTTACAATCATAATGCTCACGAACAGACCTAATTAAATTTACACATTTGACAGGAACTTCGTAACAACGCGGATTCTCCACAAACTTGGCCGATTCACTCTATCAAAAGCTTTGCATAGTCCACAAATATCATTAAAAGTGGATTTCTATTTTCTGTACATTCCTCTACCGTATGTCTCAAAAGGAAAATTTAGTCAGTACAACTTCAACCCTTTCTAAATCCTGCTTGTTCATCTCTCGGCTTTTCATCAATATTCTTCTTTAAGAAGAGCATGGCAACTGACGTAATTGTTATGCCTCTGTAATTATTGCAATCAATCAGGTCTCCTTTTTTTCTATCAATTTTCACCATCTCTCCTAAGTCCCATTCATCAGGTTTTGTTTCTTTAAAACTAACATTCTTCTGTTTTGAATTTGAGGGCTCTTTTTACTTACTTTTTTCTCTTGCTTCTTCGGTACTGTTATAACAATATTCTAACAGTTTTCTCTTCAATTCATATCTATATTAACATTTGCTTCAACTAAAAAGTAATCGGATATATCTCCATCCCCAACTCATCTTAGCATTACATCCATAAACATACTTTCTGTCTACTCTCCAAACACAGTATCAAGCAGAATCTTTTTCTTCCTCCTTTTACTCTATCCTAGGTGTACTCATCTATGTTTTCATTCAGATTTAATGCGTTTATTCAGTAATCAAGACTCTTTCCATTTCAATTTAATCCAAGATCACAATTCTTATAAGAAAAAATTCCATCTCTCTCTTTATCCCTATCATATCTAAACCAAGCACTGTTTGAATTGTTTCCGAAAATGTGATCTTTTACTCAATTCTTCACCTTACACATTTAATATTACAAATGTTTCTGCTTCCCCACCCAGTCCGACTTGCACAGTCCTTGAACTAACATCTTCCACCACAATTGTCTTGAGAGTACAAGTGTTACCACTTTCATTGCCATATACCTTTAAACTTCCCTAGACACTTTATTCCTGCAAACACTCATCTTTTATTTAATCCACTAAGTGCAAAGACAATTAGGTTTCACTCCTTTAATAAATCAGACAAGAAGATGTTTTCTCTCTCTCTCTCTGTTGCACTATATTCAAACACGATAAAAAAACAAAAGAATGATAAGCTCCTTATATATGCTTGCAATGCAATACAGGGTTGATCGCAATAAACTCTAGGTCCATTGCTATTCTGTGAGCATCACACTATGCAGAGCTGCGCCAATAGATTTATTTTCTTCTATAATTATCCCTCATGAGGAAGATCCTGATTCCAAATGGTCTCTGGCGGATGTTTACCTTACCATAAAGGACTTTATCTTTTACTAAAGGTTCGGCAGCCCTTAATTAGGCCTCTTTCTGTTATGTATCACAGACCATTTCCCTATCCTAAAGTGGCACTGCCCAGGTTGTATTGTTCATTACTATATGTGTAGTAGGTTAAAGATAAAGTTCATTAAACATATCTATGAGTGGTTCATAATCAGTGAACACTACAATATTCATCTAATATGCAATAAATAGGAGTTCATTGAATGAAATAAAGGTGGTTAGTCCTTCAAGATATCTTACGGACTAAGGTATTCCCGAATTCCTTTAGCTGATGCTCCAGGCGCTAAATGATGAGTTCGCTAAATTTATATATATATATATATATATATATATATATATATATATATATATATATATATATATATATATATATATATATATATATATATATATACATATATATATATATATATATATATACATATATATATATATATATATATATATATATATATATATATATATAGTTGATAGATGGGTTCCTCTTGGGAATTGCAATTTAAGTAGGAATAAAATAGTCAATGCTGCTATCATCTTCTTTATTCGGGAGCTTTCGACATAACTTATGTCATCTTCAGCCTATCTGCAATTATCATATGTAAAATCAATAAAATTAATAAAATCATCCTAAGTACATAGTTAGGAAGATACACTTTCATGAACTGATCAACTAGTTCTAAAATCAACCAATCAAGGAACATAAAACCTTAAAAAAAGACTTATTACACACAACTATATAAAAGACTTAATAACTAATATACCTAGTCACCCGCAAGTATATATATATATATATATATATATATATATATATATATATATATATATATATATATATATATATATATATATATATATATATATATATATACATCAAATGGGTTAATTATCTTACTTTTCAATACGCCAGAAGTTGTTATGTATTATTTTCAAGTGGCATTTTATATCTCCTTCCCCGGAAGATATTTTAAGGACGCTGCCATGGAAGCAAATCTGTAAACATATTTTCTGAATTTCCTCGCGAACCCTAAAAATAACGCTTATTGTATTCTCTTTTATGCGAAACGAATTTATGGCTCCTATTTTTCCTTTCCAAAATTTCTAAACTATGTTTGCCGAGATTATGTTCGGAGTGAACAGGTTTCCCTTTTGAAATTTTTGGGGGTTCTCAATTCCGAAGTTTATATTTCTTTGTAACATATTCGTTTCTGTGGTTCATTATGTCTGTTATTTCGTTTGAAGGTTATGTTGCAGTTATTGTGCAATATTTCCGAAAAGTTTCATATCTCAAACTGGATGACTTTCACTTGAATTAAACTTTAAGGTAATAAACAGAAGCCTGATAAAGTAAAAAGAGGTGAGGAGCCTTCTATAATGTTGACCAAGATATGTCTGAGATTCTACCTTAATTGTTCGTCAGTTCAATATTTTGGTACAATACAGGTAAGAGAGAGAGAAAAAAAAAACACGATGATCTTTTGACAAAGATTGGTTCATGGGGTTTTCATGCAAGTTGAACACACGTATATACATATATCCAAATATCCTCTCTCTCTCTCTCTCTCTCTCTCTCTCTCTCTCTCTCTCTCTCTCTCTCTCTCTCTCTCTCTCCTTACATATATCATCTTCATCTCCTCATACTCCTATTAACCCAAAGGACCTGGGTTATATTTCGCCAGTCGTCTCAATCTTGAGCTTTTAATTCAATACTTCTCCATTCATCATCTCCTATTTCTCGCTTCATAGTCCTCACCCATGTAGGTCTGGGTCTTCCAACTCTTCTAACTCCTTGTGGATCCCAGCTAAACGTTTGGTGAACTAATCTCTCTTGGGGATTGCGAAGAGCATGCCACAAACCATCTCCATCTACCCCTCATCATGATTCTTATCCACATGTCACTCGACTAATCTCATTAATAGTTTCGTTCTTAATCCTGTCCTGCCACTTAACTTCCAATATCCTTCTAAGGGCTTTGTTCTCGAATCTACTAAATCTATTGGAGATTGTTTCTTTGTCATACCATGACTCGTGTCCAAAGAATAACATCAATCTCACTAAGATGATTTATAGTCTGATTTTTTAAGTAATTTCAGATGATTTGATTCCCAAATTTTACCTAACCTAGCCATTAGCTGATTTTCTTTTTTCAATCTTTCACTGAACTTTAATTGTAAAGACCTTGTATTGACGATTATACGGTAGTTCCTAAATACTTAAATGATTCTAGCACGTAAATCCTATCCAATGATATTTCATCTTCCATTGCATACTACGTTCTCATCGTCTCTGCCTTTTTTTCTATTTATCTTCAGTGCAACCTTGTGTGATATTTCAAGCATTCTGGTAGGCAAGCATTGCAAATCCTGTTGTGTTCTGCTAAGAAGGACAGCATCATCAGCATACTCTAGGTCTGCTAAATTCCTATCACCAATCCAGTCCAATCCTTCTCCACCATCTCTAACTGTTCTACGCATTACAAAATCCATTAGAAGGATAAAGAACATCGGAGAAAACTCATTCCCTTGGAGTACTCCGCTCTTCACTGGAAATTACTTTGATGAGACTCCATTAACATTAACTTTGTACTTGCTATGCCCATGGACAGACTTAATCAAATTTACATATTCAAGAGGAATTCCATAATGATGCAGGACTTTACATAAAATTGGCCTCTGCACACATCAAAGGCTTTTTCATAGTCCACAAATGCCATCATAAGTGAATTTCTATATTCTATGCATTGCTGTCTCAAAATGAAAATTTGGTCTGTATAACTTCTACATTTTCTAAAACCTGTTTGTTCATTTCTCAGCTTTACATCAATTTTTCTCTTCAGTCATTTCAGAATAACCATGCTATACATTTATATAGCAACTGGCGTAAGTGTTATACCTCTGTAATTATTGCAATCAGTCAGGTCTCCTTTTTTTGTCATTTTCACCAACACTCCTAAGTCCCATTCATCTGGTTTTCCCTCTTCATGCTACATTCTACAAAATAATCTTGTAAGTATTCTGGGAGTCACTTAAGTTTTGGTCAGTATCCCCTCGGTAGTTATTCCAACGTATCCAAGGGCTTTCCATCTCTTCAGTGTTTTGAGGATAGTTTCAACTTCAAACAATGAATTCATTCATGAGCACATCAAGGTCTTCATCAGCTTCAGGTATATAAATCAAATTATTCCCTTCATATCTCCAATTCATAACCTCACTAAAGTGTTCCATCCAACGTTGTCTTTCTTCATGTTCTGTTGTTTGTGACGGTGCCGAGTAAGGGTGTGAACTCAAAGGCAGATTGGAAACGACTGAGTTATATTATTGTGGAACACTCTCCTTATATACAAAACCTCAAGGCAACAGGACATGACAAGTTCACAAGACAGACAATATCACAGAGGAAAAACCAGACATGAATTTTCATGGGTCCCGTCGTCTTGGTATGGTGATAAATACCGTGCTTGGCAGGAACCGTGGGCGTTTGGCGAAGTTCTGGACGGAAAACTTCCGGGTACGACGTGAGGAGGTGGGCGTAGGCATCCGTGGGTGCGCTGATGTGGAGAGCGAGGTTAGAGGGGGCGGGTTGAAGAGGTGTCGACAAGTACGAGTCTGCGTTGACCAATCGTCGGTGGGCGACATCGACCAGAAGGTGGAAATGAGAGAGGAAATCCGCACCGAGGATTGGCATTGTGACGTCAGCAACGAGAAACTTTCAATTGAATTTACCGTTTCCGAACGATAATGTGAGGTTCTCGTAACCGTAGGTGGGTATCGCAGATCCGTTGGCAGCTACCAAGCGGACGTCTGCAGATGTAGACAGACTACGTTGTGCCTTGAAGAGTTTCCTTGGCAAAAGAGAACGACAAGCACCCATGTCTACCAAAAATCGCACGTCCGTTCCTGCATCCTGTAAAAAGAACAGATTAGAAACATGGGAGGTCACCGCCACAAGCGATGGCCTGCTTACACGTTTTTTGGCCACTGACAATCTTTGGCACATTTCTTCGCGGTTGCCCCGAATCTGAAGTGGTAGTAGCAAAACTGCGGCGGATGGGAGGTAGTAAGTGGCTGTAGAAGTCGTTCGTTGGGGCGCGGGCGATTGGTGGGTGGTGGGCGGCTGTGTCGCCGCTTCGGCACGTCACGGGGTAGGCGTGTATGTCCTACGGCATTCATGTCAGCTTCGGTTGACGTTGAATAGGCATCCTCGTCGTCAGGGGTAGAGGCGTTGATGGAGGTCTTGAAGTGGCTGTCCATAAGGGCGTCGGCTTTGGTCATCAAGTCCTTTATGGGTAAACTATCAACATCGGGTATGGCAGCGCGTACAGGTTCGGGTAAACAGCGTATCCAAAGGGCACGAAGTAGGTTCACCTCACGAGGAGAGCCGTCTGCGGCAGGTTGAAGGCGAGCGATACTGGTCATTTCCCTGAGGGCAAGTGAAGCCCTTTGGTCCCCCAACGGTTTTTGCGAGAGCTGAAAAAGCTTTGCTATACGGGCGGCTGGCGACGGCGAGTACTGCTGCAGAAGGTATGATTTGAGGGCGTCATACGCTATTGGGGTGTCTCCTTGTTCACAAAGCCAGTCGGATATTTCTGGGAAGGTGTCCTCGGGTATCGCCGCGAGAACATAATCCGCTTTGGTGGTTGAGCGAGTCACGCCCCTGATACGAAAGTGGACTTCAGTGCGTTGAAACCAAGCAAACGCCTCTCCGGTGGCGAACGGTGAAAGTTTCAATGGGTCGGCCGCGGCGCCAACTGATGTAGTCTCCGTCATAGTACCAACGATGGAGGGGCGAGGGAGGTGGGGGTGGAAGGCAGTGGGAGCGAGTCGACTTCCGGGGTCACCAATGTGACGGCGCCGAGTAAGGGTGTGAACTCAAAGGCAGATTGGAAACGACGGAGTTATATTATTGTGGAACACTCTCCTTATATACAAAACCTCAAGGCAACAGGACATGACAAGTTCACAAGATAGACAATATCACAGAGGAAAAACCAGACATGAATTTTCATGTTCGTTTTAATGCGAGGGAAGAGCGAAGATACAAGCATAATATATACAAAAGGAATTATGTACAATTGTGTGAAACACGGTTGGTACATGTTATAACAGATCCATCTCTCTTTTGGATGGGTATATGCTTCTTCTTCTTTGCCTCCATAGAGATTTCATTAATAATTCTATGAGCAATTCTTACACCGTAGCCACTTTCTGAATTCATAGCTTTGTCAGCCTCATCTACTTTACTGTCTAAATGTTCTCTCTAGTCATTCCCGGCATTTCTTTTGATCTCACCGTCAATACTGGAGTACTTAGCATGCTCGACCTGGTCATTTTCATTACGATTCCTACATTCAATTGAAAATGTTTCTCTGTGCTCTTTTTCTAAAAGTTTAGTTGTATCAAACACTTTTTATTGGGTGTATCAGTTTTAATTTCAGTGTGGCAATGAGGTGTTGGTGATCACTACCAATATCCGCACCCCTATAGCTTCTTACATTTCTCAGAGTCCTCCTTCTCTCTTCATTAATGGCAATGGGATCTATTTGATTTTTGTAATTTCCACACGGTGAAGTCCATGTATATTTTTGGATGTTCTTGTGTTGAAAAGGAGTACCTCCAATGAAAAGACTGTTTGATGAACAGAAACTTATTAAATGTGCTCTATTTTCATTTGCAACTTCGCCAAGACCCTCGATACCCACCACATTCTCTATACCTCGATTATTCCTTCCAGCTTTAGCTTTGAAGTTGCCAGTCTCAATTTTCATATCTCTCTCTGGGATCTCATCTATTACCCTCTGCAGTTCTTTATAGTATTAATCTTTGCTTTCTTCAGGGGATTCATTTGTTGGGGCATAGCAAACTATAATTATCGTATTGCACATCTTTGATTTGAACTTCGCTAGTAATAATCTACTACTTACAGCTTTCCATTCAGTTGATGCCTTTTCATCTCTTGGTGTCTTCATCATTCCTACTCCTTTTCAATTTCTTCTGACCTTCCTGAGTATATGTATGTATATATATATATATATATATATATATATATATATATATATATATATATATATATATATATATATATATGTATATATATATATATATATACATATATATGCATGTATATATATATATATATATATATATATATATATGAATATATATATATATATATATATATATATATATATATATATATATATATATATATATATATATATATATATTTATTTCTATATATATATATATATATATATATATATATATATATATATATATATATAAAGATATATATATATATATATATATATATATATATATATATATATATATATATATATATATATATATATATATATATATATATATATATATATTGCATCAGTCTGAAGTTTCCCTACCAAGCCCCTTACAACGTGTTTCAGTTAGGGCCAAGATATTCAAACTATATTTCATAAATCCCCTCTCCACTTGCTGTTTATTCCCAATATGATACACGGTTCTCACATTCCAATTACCTATTTTAATTTTTTCTTTAGTATTAATAAACCAGGAGATTCCTAGAGCTCCGCTATGCCCGGGACTGGGCGTCATTCTTCCATCCTCTCTTTCAATGACTGACTAAATCCATAGAGGATTCATTAGCCATATACATCAAAGGATAGCCAGTTTCTTGTGATATGCAGTGCCTATTTACCTAAGTCAGGTGACCCCTGACAGTCCATACTAATTCTAGTAAGATCAACCGTCAGGCATCAGGAGTAAAAGCCGAAGAGGCAGTTTGTTCATTGCCTTAAAACCCCATCCGTGACTTCATCGAGATTTAGGTAGGCATTTCCTCTACGTACAAAACTCTCATTACACCACCAACTTCCTCATCCGCTTATACGAGTATATCTGTTGACAAACATGGATTGCTAGAATATATCTATCTATCTATCTATCTATCTCTATTTATATATAATATATATAATTATATATATATATATATATATATATATATATATATATATATATATATATATTTATATAAATATATATATATATATATATATATATATATATATATATATATATATATATATATATATATATATAACGATATCATCAGCAGTCTGTAGGAGATTACGGAAAAGTAACTGTTCTAAGACAGAATTAACAGCACGGCACTGGCAATGTCATCTCGGGCACCTGGGACAATTATACCTATAAACGACACCGGAGGCAAACAGGGGGCTGATCTTATCCTTGACTTATAGCTCATGTTTTTTTAACTTTAAACTGAATTCCATGTCAACTCTCCTCCATAGAGCCATTAATCTGACATCAAGCTGGTCTACCTTTCATACTGAAGTGACTTTCCTTGCTGATTACTTTAAGGATAATTATTTCCCTCCAGCAATTTTTCATAGATCCCTTAATAAGCTACTTAATCTGAAATTCAATCCAACCCCAATAGTCCACAATGTCCCCAAGCTCCGTATGTTTGCTAGATTTCCCTTTCTCCATAATAATAAATTTAGGAAAAAATGCATTAACCTATTCAGTGAGCAATTGCCTGCCCTTAATTTAAAACTAATTCCCATAAACCCCCTAACTATCGGCTCTCTCTTCCAAGTCAAGGATAAGATCAGCCCCCTGTTTGCCTCCGGTGTCGTTTATAGGTATAATTGTCCCAGATGTGATCTTGGCACTTACATCGGTTGCACCAGGAGGCTGCTAAAAGTCCGAATTTCCTCTCATCAGGGAATCAGCTATAGAACGGGTTGTCGACTATCAAATCCAGAACAATCTAACATAAGAAATCACTGTAAAAGTTGCAAAACACACATAGATACCAGTCATTTTAATATAATAGGAAGAACCCGACATATAGACGAACTAACCACCCTTGAATCAATAATGATTAAGCTAACTGTACCTTCTCTTAACCACCAGTCGTCTTCCACTCAATTGTTTATTGCCTAATTACCTGTTGTTCTGTTTACACTCCCTTCCATAACAATTTTTCATGTCAGTTCTCCTTACGCTACCGCTGTGGGTATGTGTCTTGTTCGTTCTATTATTATTATTATTATTATTATTATTATTATTATTATTATTATTATATCTTTCTATTATTATTATTATAATTATTATTGAATTAATTTGTTTCTCTATATTCGCTCCAAGCCCTTTCACTGTTATTCTGTGTTTCTGTTTTTACTCTGTTTTCATTCTTAATTTATTAAAAAGCTTTTTAATTTTGGTGTTGGTAAACGTTGTGTGTGTGTGTGTGCATATGTGTATGTGCTGTGAGTAATCGGACTTACTTTTAAAAGATGTGAGTAATCATTAATACAGGCTCATATTTTGTAAATATAGAAATAAGATAAATCGTCAAAGGAAACTACTTGAAGACAGTGCATGTAGTCTGAACATTCTTATCAATCAATATATAGCTCTGGTTCATATGTAAGTGTTATGTGGACTTCCTAGAGTACATAAGAGTAATATACCTCTCTGGCTGCTCTACCAGCACATAATCTGCCATGTTTTCCTGTAGCCAAATTCTTATTCCCTCTGCTTAGACACTTAACAAACAACCAATAATTCACACTTCAGAACTCCGCCAAATTCATTTCTGAAGTTCTCGAACAAAATAGTAATTCATTAATCATTAGTTTTGATGTAGGCTCTTTATTTACATACGTGTCCTTCATTAAACAATACAAATCATTCTCATCAAAAATATCATATTTAATGGGATTGACTTAGACAGTTTCAGAAAACGTCTTAAACTTTCCGGAATTGATACTGATGGTATGGCATTGGGGTCACTTTTTGGGCACTAAATTTGACAATACCTTTATGTGACAATAGAAAGTAATATAACTTGGAAATTTTCTTTAAAAATTTCTTTCCCCTTTTTTATAGAAGATACATTTTTTA
>NC_090760.1:31191991-31204491 GCF_036898095.1 Palaemon carinicauda | reverse complement strand
GATATGTTAACAAAAACTAATAAACCTCCATTCACTATTATACCGAATAAGCAATAACAATAAACAAACATCCGGATGAACCTCACTCATCTATCGGTTTTTCCTTCACATGCATCCTGAGAAAAACAAGAATACGTTCTCTTCTTTTTTATTTATCAACGAAATATAATTATACATCAATTTAGTGTGATCATTGTTACTGTATGGACATGAGTTGTGGTATGACAATGAAAGGATATCCAACAGATTTTGGAGATTTGAAAATAAAGGCTTCAGAGCAATTTTGGGAGTGAAATGGCAAGATAGGATTAGAAATGAAACTATAAGAAAAATTACTCGAGTGCCATATGTGGATGAGATCATGATGAGGGGTAGATGGAGATGGTTTGTCTATGGTCTTCGCACTCCCCAAGAGAGATTAGTTTTACCAAACGTTTAGCTGGGCTACACAAGGCAGTAGAAGAGATGGAACACCAAGGCCTACATGGCTGAGGACCATGGCGTGTGAAGCGAGAGTTGACGAATGTCGAAGTATTGATTTAAAAGTCAAGATAGAGATCACTGGCGAAATCTAACCGAGGCCCTTTGCGTCAATAGGCATAGGAGTAGATGAAGATGATGACGATGATAATGAATATGACGATGAACTTAAAAAACTGAAAATATATATGTAAACTCTAAAATTAACCAACCCTTTTGATAAATGGAATCTTTGAGGTTTTCTTGAAATTTTCCTTAAATGCAAATTTCGAGATAAATTCAAACTACAAAAATGATATTTCACAAAGCTTAATAGGGTTTCCTTTCACATGAAGTACAAGGTCCGACCTCTGCAACAGGGTCCAAGTCATGTCTTTATGGCTGGCATTGCTTGTTCAACATATTCTGAACCATTTATCCTCCAGTTCAAAACTGGAATGCAGCAAGGTCAAATAGTCTAGAGAAAGCAATTCAAACTTTCCGTGCTCAACAAAGTTGATGTTAATATAGTCCTCTTACCTTGACCAATAGCCTTAAAATTTCAAACCATTAACTTCAATTAGTGGATATCTAATAATTAACTTCAGTTTCTGTATATTTTGATTCAACATCATGATAGACATTCTAGCTCTTGTGATTTTATGCAGAACGCTTTTCTTTTGGTAATCTCTTTCTACACTTCAAATTCTAGAGGAAAAGGTGCCATGATAATATCTCATTCATAAAATTATATCTTATTAGTAAAATTTACATATTATATTTTTTCAAAGATTAATATCCTTTTCTAGATATTAGATATAGACCAAAGGCCACAATAGCCAATATCCCAAAGGAGTAAATGAATGTCTGTACAATATACAGCTAATCATGAATATGTTGAATATAAACTTGCAAAAGCAAATAACGGTTTATAGTTTTATTTTTCTAATTCCAAGTTTGTCTTCAAGAATCCAATAACAATAGGAAATATATTCAGATTTAGAGATATTCTAGCCGAATTAATAAGGTCCGCAATTGTATATTAGTACAACTGTCCAAAACGCAATTCGTAAACTTAAGTCACTTAACTTAACATGTTCTTGAGGGGCAGCATTGATTATCATAGAGGTTTAGTCATTGTACCTTAAGTACACTAAATGAAAAGAATTTTTCCTTCAGCTGCAATCATGTTTATACAAGCAAGTAACTTATTAAATCTTAAAATATGAGACCAATCACCAACTGTTCCCTATCTTTAAAATAGTTGCCTGTTATTAATGTCCATGCCTGTTGATTGCCAGACTCATTAGTTCTTTTGGTACTACAACCTCACCATTCTTGTGAGCTAATGATAGCGAGGTTGAGGGGAGCTTATAGGTCTCTCTACTGAGTTATCAGCAGTCATTGCCTGCCCTTCCCTGTAGTCGAGTATGAATATTGTTTAACCCTAAGAAAATTGATAGAAAATTTTTTTCAACTGTTTCTGGATTTATGAGATATGTAGAATGACATACTAAATGTCTACCAAAATGCAATTAATACAAAACTGTGAAATTCAAGACAATGAATTAAAAAGTGTAATTAACTTCCTTGGTATACACTCTACGATGACATTTAAGTATTTCTGGGACGAAGAATACAAGGAAAACAGTCAAATATCCTTTTAATCCTCATACAATGAAATATAAGATGGTATCCAATCATGGCCACTGATATGCAGATATATCCTAAATTAACCATATAATATTAAATATTAATATATGCGACCCATGCAATCACTTAACAGTACATTACTTATGAAACTAGTGTGTTGGGTTGCTACCAGAATCTTAAAAGTCTAAACTTGATAAAATGATAATCGTACTATTAATCAAGTGTATACATATGTCATTAGCAGCGTTAATACATAGACTCTAATTGATACTCCTCAAATTCCTCTTCCCTGAATTTGACATATTTGTATGCATTATCACAATTTTCTATTTGACATTGGCCACAAGCAGGTATATATGGTTGCTCAGCCCCCCACTGTGGTGCCCCACCACAGCAGTGGCCTCCCCAGTAAACAGCTGAAACTCACGGTCCAGAGTTGAGATCGATCATCCATACAGCCTACAACTACACTGCGATGATCAGCGGACATATTTGTAGTTACAATGCATTATCTTCAACAGATTATCTGGAGCTGCAATCTTATCTGACATTACTGATGTTAACTTGGAGTAATTTATCTTGTAACCCAAGTTCAACATAACCATGTCACTCTCTTTCCCAAGCCACACCATTATCTGGTAATAAACCCTAAGAGAAGGAAATTTGGGGGAAGACTCTGTTTGGGGGTAGATGTTCCAGTGCTACAAAAGAATTTGAGGACACAATTTTCTTTGCCAGGGTACTATGGCGCAAAGACGTCAGTGACTCTGCCTCCTTCCCACCCAAAAGTGCAGCCATTACCTTGGCTCCAGTGTTTTCAATTACTTTTTGTTCTTAGTTTGGAGAGAGGAATTGATCAGCACAAGATTGCAACGCAGAATTACCTTTGACTAACTTTTGAAATGCAGCATTCACCTACATCAAAAAAGTGCAATGTACTATTATATCCAGTAAAAGCATGGATAAGAAGCAGCTCAGAGCATAGTTTATATCCTAGAACTCACTTAAAACTGCCGATGTGGTACAATGGTGTGGCAGTTAAATTATCTGACCTGAAATATAGGTCCTTGCTATCTGTCTTTTCATAATGAATCAGTATGTGTCTTCTCTAATCAGCGTAGTGTTGTAGAATTGTGATGCTTCAAATGCAGTCTTAGTAATATATATGTCAGTATTACCAGGTGAGTTGATGACAACACATCCTCTTTTCCTAAGTTTACTACTGATCAAATCAATCAAGTCTTGCTTGTTGATATCCCTCGACCAAAATCTCTTCTTTCCTGCCAGAGAACGGAATCTCTGCTGTAACATTTACAACAGGATGAACTTCCATCCCTAAACGCCTTTCGGAAGTGAGGTTCTTGATTGACGGAACTCCATTATAGCTATCAAAAACTACTGATACCACCCCATATATTTGAATGGTGAAATCTGCATATGACTCAGTTATTGTGCCATAGCTATCTCCCTTCATACAGGGTACTCCGTGTATCAAGGACCCTCCATCATGGTGATAGTACTCTGTCTGAAGAGTGGATTGAGGTGGATCTATACCTGCTTCTTTCAATTGGTCTGAGATGGCAGGAATGAGCTGTGGTTTATCTAGCTTGCGAAATACATTTCTAATCTCGAAAAGAGCTGTGGGGAATGGGCTAAGTTCATATCTCGAAAAACCTTCCAGTGATAGCTCACCGGTTTTTGCCACTACCAATAATCTTTGAAATAGTAGGGCAGGATCAATACTTTCATCTGCTGCAACCTTGGTTGCAGAAACCTCACCAAGTGTTATGGCTTTATCTTTTCTCTTAAAAGAGTATCTAAAAGCAGACTGCCCAATCATATTTTCAAATATTTTCTTTCCAATGGACTCATATTCAAGAACATTTACATTAGAATTTGCAACTTCACCACTGACTACATTCCGCAACGAGGAGTCTTCTGAAAAGGGTGAACAAGATAGTAATTTGTTCCTGAGCTTTTGTAGATCTGAAGCATCCCTCCTCATCCTTGCTTTGGTCAAGTCTTCATGTTGATCACTGGTAATGTAGGAAAGGCCACTTAATTCCCAGTGCCTTGTTACGCTCTGCAGTAATAGGAGCCGACTTTGTCCACAATAACCTCTGTTCTTCTGTCATACTACTCCCCTGAGTTAGTCCACCTGAGGTTTTTAGTGACCTCATAAAAATTTGTTCAGTAGCAAGATCAGAACTAAAGCCTACCTAGTACCAATCACTATGACGGATCACATGAAGACCATTGGAAAATTCCTCAAACACGTCTGGATTATTGTGCTCTAATTACTGCATCTCTTGGACATAGAAATGAGCAGACTTGAGATAACTGTAATGACCAGCTGATGAAAATATTGGGAGAGACTAAGAAACAGCATCTAAATGTTATAAGTAAGATCCAGTACGATCTGCCATGATCAATCTTCTTGCAACTCCCAACGTTTGATAATTAAGACACAGATGACTTGTCTTTGGCTTATCACTAATTTCTGACTTCCATTTTCCCAATTCAAGATTGATATTAACCACTGAATCTGATGTCATGAAACTCTCAAAGGACGGTTGATATGACAACAATGATGAGTAAGTATCCTCGCATTTGATAACCAAAGATGTGACCCCTGGTCTGTCACTACCTAGATCCAAAACAATTATGTGACTCAGTAATTTGTGTATAAGCAGATGACCACGGATAACTCTCTGTGCAGATTTCTCTGTCATAGTATTATCTACTGAATTTTCCAAAATACACCACCTATAGAATGTCTTTTAGGCCTGTGCTATTCATGATGGATCCAATTGCACTTAACAAGTTCATAAGAGTGTGAAAGCAACCTAACAAGAGAACTATTTCCTTCAAATGGCTATTCTGAAGTGCATCAACAATGATCTAACTTGCTTTCCAGTACAGGGGCTGGTCAAATGTTGTTATTGATGTGATACCATGTTTTACTGCTTACTTATGAATATATTCTAGTGTGGACAAAAGGCAGCACTTGTCTCCTGAGTACAAGTCAGTCAAGGGTAAATACATAATTTAGGACTGACTAGAGTGTTTGTAGCCATGATGAATTGTATGGATCATACCAGATAAGTCTGGAGTTTCCCGTTTGAAGCTTAATGATAGTTCCTATAAAATATCTAATGTTTGATCACATTTTGTGCTTTTCGTTATTTGTTTAAACACTACCTTATGGCAGGCATGGTTGGCAAAACGATAGTCCACTATATCAATTCTTGTGTTCTCCACATCGATTAAAAGAATATTATGATCAACATTTTCAGCAGCAAACAGAACAGTCACATCTCCTGAATAAATACCCTCACCCAAAATATCTACGCCAGCAGCATCAGCAGCATTCTTTTCAAATCTCAGAACTTCTCTATATGATGAGAAAAATCTCATCTTATGCAAATTATCTGCAGGGAGCCTTAAACAATACAAATGATATATTTGTAAGGAAAGGCCTGTCTGTATTGGGGATAGAACAGTTCGAGTACTCACTGTCTGAATGATTGCCTGTCTAACCCCTGCAAGATTTTTGCTCCCATCTATCCCCACAAACATAATATCTAGTATTATGCGAAGTCTGTCTGGAAGATACTTAAAAGCAATATTAAGTGTTAGCATATATATACCTGGATATTGGTCTGTAACAGAGGGAACTTCAGTTTTTATATCACTTTTGATTAATTTAGCAGCAGTTTCGATAATTATTATCTTCTGAGATTCCTCATCAGTGTCCCTACCACACATGAGACGTGAGAACTTGGTTCCTTCATTGTAACAATATCATTTTGGCCTTCTCCTTCTATTATAAATATGGATTACCCTTAAGGTTCTCTCAATTTTTTTAAGGTACTGATTGTCGTAGGGAAAGGAATCTTCACTACAAAGATATTCATTCATTTCATTCCTTAGGGCAGACACTGCCAATTGTTCCTCATCATTAGCTTCAAGATAAGAGCACATTTTCGAAAAGGCCTGATCTTGGTCTTCATTTCTGGGTCGTTCTTATTTTCTTTGCTTTGTATTTAGCTCCACCTTAAACCTATGTAAAATATCACGCTCGTATCGAAAGTTCCCATCACAGGAGGGGTGATATACACAGTCGGCTGCATGTAAGTCACAACCATAGTACTCAATTGGACCTTTCACCATAACACCCTAGTCATCCAAACAGTCACTACAACACTGCAATATTGTTTTAAAAAGAAATATCTGTCTTCATAAAACTGATATTTGAGGCGTTAAATGTAATTTTAGTTCCACAGAAAATGCAATTGGATTTCCAATGAAATGGTTCAGTGAATAACCGCCCACTTCTTTTGGGCAATGATTTACTTTTGTTCTTGTTTGATGAATTTATAAAATGTTATGTGGGTTTATGTACTGCTTACGACAATTTGAATGAACTACGCAACCAGCTGTCACAAAAATACTGTCACCTTTCTTAGCACTTCCTTCATTGATTCCACTAGCAAACTTTTCACAAACTCGAACTGCATTATCCTGGCTCCCTATTTCTTTCTTGCAGACTAGGCCTGTTTGAGGGCAGACATCATTGTCACTCATTTTGGGCCTATTTGAGGTTAGAAGCCAGTGAAGTACATGTTGATACATGAAAAGAAAGAGTGTAGAATATATAAACAGGGAATTTGATCTTATATAATCAAAATTCAATGATTTCAATACTTCCATTGCTTTTCCCGACCCTCGAAACCTAGGTATAAGCATTATAATTATCATCCTAAGTAAATAAAAAACTTATTTGCATATTAATGTATTGGCAGCCATCTTGGATTTGGCAACTTACCAACGGTCAAAAATTACAATGTCGTTCTCCACATCAGATACTACCAGCATCAGTTGAAAACCCTTTTCTAGCAATTTTGTGGGGTTCAAGGGTGTTTTGTCATATCTGTACTCGACTACTGGTCACAGCTTGAATGTTGAGGGAGCTTGGGTGCTGAACATATGTATATATGGTCAGTCTTTCCCCTCTGCCATTCATGAGCGGACTATAAACCTATGAATTACTCCTGTCCCTGGACATGATGTGTAATAGCTGATGCTCACCTCATCTTTTGTTACTGTGTAGACAATCGGTCGTTCAGCCCTACATGGCTCATCAGTTCTTTATTCTAGAATTCAAATTCATCGAGTAAATACCGTTTCTACAACTTGATTAAACGAAAATTACATTTCTATTCTCTATGATTCATTTTCTTTTAATAAAGTAGGTGAATTTAATTTAATTTTAGTTCCTGTATCTATTTTTTTTTCTCGTGAAGTTGTATTGTAATCTATTCTGTTTCATTTTGGTTGTAAATTTTCTATTCGTGGACCAATAATTTAATCTGAAAGAGTTGGCCGATTAATGTACATCAATTTGCGTTAGTGTTTATATATGTTAGCCCTTATGATAAAAAGTGCAGTTTTCTTGTAAACTATAATTTCCCTATAAACAAAAGACCATTTACTTATATATATATATATATATATATATATATATATATATATATATATATATATATATATATATATACCAAGGCACTCCAAATTTTTGGGGATAGCTGACATCAAACAAATGAAAAAAGGGGACCATTCCTTTCTATGCTCCTCCCAGCCTGACGAGGGACTCAACCGAGTTTGGCTGGTACTGCTAGGGTACCACAGCCCACTCTCCCCTGTTATCCCCCATAGATGATGCTTTATAACACTGAATCCCCTACTGCTGCTACCTCCGTGGTCATCCAAGGCGACCCAAGGAAGCAGCAGGGCCTACCGGAACTGCGTCACCATCACTCGCCATTCATTCCTATTTATAGCACGCTCTCTTGCCTCTCTCAAATCTATCGCCCTATCACCCAGAGCTTTCTTCACTCCATCCATCCACCCAAACCTTGGCCTTCCTCACGTACTTCTCCCCTCAACTCTTGCATTCATCACCTTCTGTAGCAGACAGCCATTTTCCATTATCTCAACATGGCCTGACCACCTCAACTCATTCATATCCACTCTAGTTGCTAACTCGTTTCTTACACATTCATATATATATACATATATATATATATATATATATATATATATATATATATATACACATATATATATGTATATATATACACACACACACACACATATATATATATATATATATATATATATATATATATATATATATATATATATATATATGTATATATAATGTCCAAAGGACACTCTAAGTATTATAAAAGAAAGGGCTTAGAGACAGTCATCTAAAGCCTTTAGATGTTTGGGCAACCTAAGATAGACTGCAGTACTATTTCTATTACTATTACTATCACTTGGTAAGCTACAACCCTAGTTGGAAAGCAGGATACTATAAGATCAAGGGCTCCAGCACGGAAAATGTACATGGATTTCTATATATCACATTATTGTTATTTCCAGAGTTAATTCTAATCAATAGGTTTTCAAGATAAAACTATATTCAAGCAATACCCTCATAATTAATTTTTTCGAACAGATTTTAATAACTGAAACCCGTTTTCAAAAACTTAAACAGTGTGTAATTAATTACTTCCTTTTTCTCTAACTGGATGTTACAACATTTGTCCTTCCCTTTGCTCTAAAAGTTTTCTAAAAAGCGATTATAATACACGATATTACAAGTGATATTTACTATTTCATGTATCTCATCTTCTCTGCTAAATATACTGTATACACACACGTAGACGCACAAACACACACACATATATTATATATGTATATATTTATATATATATATATATATATATATATATATATATATATATATATATATATATATATATACACACACACACACACACATATATATATATATATATATATATATATATATATAGAAATATATATATATTTTTTCACCGTTACTAGTTCACTACAGAGCAAAGGTCTAAGATATGTCTTTCTACTTGTGTCTGTTTATAGTCTTTAAATGCCATTCCGCACGCATCAGCTTTCTTTATTCCTCAATCCATCGTCTTCCCTTCCTTTCGTCTACTCTTTTTGCAATCTCTAGGTACCCATTCTGTTATACTTAATTCCTATATATCCCATGTAATTCTCGTTAAATGCCCTGCCAATGTCCATTTCTTTTTCTTTCATGTAGTAAGAAAATCCACGACTTTAGGTTGCTCTCGTATTCATGTTACTTCCTTCTGTTCCTGTTATTCCCATTATTATTCTTTCCATACCGGTTTCAGTTGTAATTAACAAATGTCCTTAGCCTCTGATGCAAATATTAGAACTGAGAAGACCATTTGACTGAATACTTTTATGTTTGAAGAAAGTGGCATTTTATATTTCATAATCACATTCTGTATACCCAAAGCTCTACGTCCTTTCTTTATACTTATTTTTATTTCGGTCCCGTGTTTTGGGGAAGCACTGTCTGTCCTAAATACGTGTAATCATTAACAATTTCTAGAGGTTTGTCCATAACTCATATTAGTTGTATTTCTGCATTTCCATTGAATATTATCTTAGTTTTACTCATATTGATTTGCAGTCCTTCATTTCTGGTTTCTCCATTCAAATCTATCACCTTTCGCAAGTCTTCCTACTATTCACTAAACACAAATATGTCAAATATGTTGGTAAAGTATTCCCCATTAATCTTTATTCGTATATTCTCTTAATCAAAAAAAGAGAAATATATATATATATATATATATATATATATATATATATATATATATATGTGTGTGTGTGTGTGTGTGTGTGTGTGTGCATATATACATATATATATATATATATATATATATATATATATATATATATATATATGTGTGTGTGTGTGTGTGTGTGTGTGCACATATACACACACACACACACATATATATATATATATATATATATAGTTATATTTATATTCTTATATAATTATAAATAAATACATGAATATAGACATTAGAAACATTGTATGTGAGAAATTACTGTATATAAATTTACATATATACATAGGGAACATATATATTGAGATTACATTTGTAATATATATATATATATATATATATATATATATATATATATATATATATATATATATATATGTATATATATATATGTATATGTATACATATGTATATATGTATATATATATATATATATATATATATATATATATACTGTATATACGTGTGTGTGTACGTGCGTGTGTGTATATGTCTATATATATATATATATATATATATATATATATATATATATATATATATATATATATATATATATATATATATATATATATATATATGCATATATATATATGTATATTTTTACATGTATGTATATATTTATATATATATATATATATATATATATATATATATATATATATATATATATATATATATATATAGATGCATATATATATGTATATTTTTACATGTATGTATATATATATATATATATATATATATATATACATATATATATATATATACACATATATATATATATATATATATATATATATATATATATATATATATATATATATATGCATGTGTTTATGAATAAATACATACATATAGACATTATAAATATTATATGTAATTACATACTATATATGAATATATACATAAGCTACACTCTGTTCATATTGACATTTTATAAACTATATATAAATATATATATATAATATATATATATATATATATATATATATATATATATATATATATATTTATATATATATAAATATATATATATATATATATATATATATTTATATATATATATATATATATATATATATATATATATATATATATATATATATATATATATATATATATGTATATATATAAAGCCACATATACTCCTCGTAACATCTGAATGAATATGATATGTAGCTTATATGGCTATGTAAGACACGTCTAAATGTGCAAAATTATATATATATATATATATATATATATATATATATATATATATATATATATATATATATATATATATATATATATATATATATATATTAATTATATATATATATATTTATATATATATATTTATATATATACATATATATATATATATATATATATATATTTACATATATATACATATATATATATATATATATATATATATATATATATATATATATATATATATATATATATATATATACATATATTATATATATACATACATATATATGTGTAAGGTAGCAGGACGGGAGGAAAAGGGAAACAAAGAATTGATCCAGCTCTTTCGTGTATTATTCCTTCAGTTTATTTATCTTGCAGGTTTCTTTTTACGGAGATGACTGTTTAATTCTATTATTTTTAACTTATTCCTTTCACTCTTCCCTTCTCTGCTCGAAGTTCTTAAGATGATAGTGGATAGTTTTCTTCATATTATTTCTTTTATTTTCCTATTCATTACAGTGAACATCCGGAAATATACTTCGTTTTTAATCACGCCAGACTAAAACCCTAATTCATATTCAGTCAAATGTTATTTTTATAGACATAATCATAATACTATTCGTAAATATGTGACATTGTCAGGTAAAATACTGTTTATGTATAATAAACCAAAATTTGTTAGGGAGATTCGAGAGTAAAAAGATTAACTGCCTCTCTAAGCAAGATGGTGTTTAACAAAGTGCAAGAAATAATGTACATAAATACTAAATATCATAACTAGGTAAAACAAAACTTTCAGAATTTACAAATATATAGGTGATCCTTTGAATTTATGCCTTCATAATATTTTGTAATAAATTCTTTATTAAAAACCTGTAGGTCGTATTTATTTAAAAGGAATAAAGAAACTCTCAATCCCGTCTTTTTTTGGAGCCCTAGGGTGACTAGGACACTTTCCTTTTTATCAGCTTTGGGTGATCTTATTACGTATATTATATTGAGTTTTCAATAAAAAAGAGTATCCACGAATATTCGGGAACGAGACTATATAAGAGTTAATTGCACATTGACCCTTGTATTTCAACATATTTTTCTCCTACCTCTTTTTGATACTATCCTCAGGGATTAATCCAAACATTGAATTATGCCAGGGCTATAAATAGGCTTTCAGATATCATAATAAATTCCTTCGTTGTTGCGAGATTTTTATTGCAAAATTTGTGGAATTATATTTTCTCTTCGTTTTTCTTCTTCAGGTAACTTGGATAAAAAAAGATGAAGACATCCTCCTGACAGCTGGAGACCAGGTTTATTCCTCAGAGACTCGGTATTCTGTGGCTCATGGCAGACACCAAGGGGTAAGGAAATATTATATTAAAAGAGAGAGAGAGAGAGAGAGAGAGAGAGAGAGAGAGAGAGAGAGAGAGAGAGAGAGAGAGAGATTCCCATGATATGATAAGGTTAATT
>NC_090760.1:31181991-31184491 GCF_036898095.1 Palaemon carinicauda | reverse complement strand
CCAAAGGTCTGTTAAGTACACTCAAAACAACACTGGGTAATTATTTTTAAGAAGTATTTAAAAACACTTCTTAATACGATGCTTTAACAGGGGTACGAGTAAATACTAATTTAAACAATGGTGATTAGAATAATAAACTCTTTACAAAAATCATTTTTTACTATATAAATACAACACTTTGAACGGATTTACATAAAAAACAAAATAAATCACTTGAAATATTAAGTCTGATCAAAGCTTTGATTAAGACAAAAAGAATTTTAATTTTTGACAATTACTTATTCACTTGACTCGAGATGTCAAATCTGCATTAAACCTTAGACTAAGACAAAAGAAATAATACTTATGAAAATTATACAATCACTTGTTTCACTTGAAATTAAATTTTACACACTATTTATTTAGCCTTAACATTCAATGAATATAATTAACCAGATAACGATACAAATACCTTTCACCTTACTACAGGGCCAGTTACAAAACTTTACACAGTGTCAGCACTCATCCCAAAACAATAAATTTAAGATTACCTTTGACTTCTTTCGTTACATTTCAACACACGATTTACTTTGGGGCACAGTATCACTTTGCAGAGGACACTATAGGTACTGAGAGAGAGTGAGGGAAGCACTTTGGCTCTTTCACAGGACTGTTGCTTCTCTACTACTGCTATGCAGTCCTGAGGATGCATATATAAGATTTAAGTACTTCCAGAGTGTTCCATGTCCAAGATCTGGAATCGTGGTGGGTTGGCCTAAGGGCGTAAGGTTGCCAAAGATACACTCACAGACGCGTACCCTCGCAACAGGGAGACTAACTCTCTCAGTTAGCTCCCCCCACCCCCCTACCTTTTGTCCTCAAAATAGAAAAAAATAGAAAATTTAACGCTAAGATTTTTGGGAATCTTCCAAAACACGGGGCCAAATATAAGAACTGCGTATTTTCTCTCAAACATGACGCAATACCCCATAAAAATATAAAATCACATTACATAAGTCCTTGTTCCTCTCTGGTATGGTCACATAACACTCTCAAACAGATTATGTAAGACTTCGAAACAAAAATACATGAAATAAAAAGTTAATTCTTAAAAATGCCGTAAATCTACACGAGAGGAACCCATCTTAAGAGCTGGCTAATCACCTCTGCAATGCACATGTAAAAACTAATAAAACACACAAATAAACTACTGTATTTACTCTATATTAGACCAGCTTCGTGAAAATATATATACACTATATATATAAATATATATATATATATATATATATATATATATATATATATAAATCTAAATATATATATATATATATATATATATATATATATATATATATATATATATACATATAAATATATATAATTATATGTATATATATATATATATATATATATATATATATATATATATATATATATTTATATATATATACATATATATATAGCTTTATATTTGTATATATATATATATATATATATATATGCATATATATATGTATATATATATACACATAAATATATACAAATATATGTGTACATATACATATATATATATACATATATATATATATATATATATATATATATATATATATATATATATATAATTTTCTATACTAATATAATGATAACCATACAGAAAGGGGGGCGTGGCAGGTGCTGAAAACATCACGGGGGCCTACGTCATGGTCCGCACACGTCATTCTGCACCTAGTTGCAATGTATTAATTTCTGTTCTCACCATACCCACAAAATTGAGATGACAATCTCGATATAATGTTAGACAATAATGCGGAGTAGATGCTTCAATGAATTTTCCTAATTAGGTCAGTGTCCCGAACTCTGGTGGTTTCGGTTTCACATTGATCATAAACCTAGTACATAATTATATTAAAAAAGGAGGGTGTTATCGGTCTGTAAATAGTTAGTAGCCCTCTTGGGAGTTGACATTACTGTTATGTATTTCAAGAGGTGTGAGTACTCTTTTTATTCAAAATCTATCAAACCAATCGATTGCTATTCATTTCTTATGAAATTTCAGTGTTCAATCACAGATTTTAGTCGCCCTCCTCGTGAGTTTCAGGACATAGCCAAACCTCGCCCGTCGAGATTTAGGAATTCATTCGGATGAAGAGAAATCAAGCACACTAAGTTACTGACTACCGATGAATATATACAGTACGGGACTAAACATTACGGAACATAGCAAAGAGAAGATGGCCTAACAATTGATTTAATGATGGATGAAGATTTCATAGTAGTAAAACTCGCTTAACTTTTTTAGAAAATGTAAGGAAGAATGCTCTATAAGTACTGCTTAGAAAAATTTAATCATTTTACTGATTCACAAAAAAGGAGACATAAAAAACCCTAAAAATTACAGTCCAATCAGTTTGCTCTCAGTGATGTATAAACTAGTGACGAAGAATACATTAGGCTGAATAATAGGACAGCTAGAATTTAATCAAATAAGAGAGCAGGCAGGCATTAGGAGTAGGTA
>NC_090760.1:31166991-31169491 GCF_036898095.1 Palaemon carinicauda | reverse complement strand
ACATGCATAATGAACTAATTGAACGACGGTGCCAAAGATTAATATCTAGATCAGGATTAAGAAATTTAATAGACCGTAAGTTTCTGTCCAACAAATTAAGAAGAGAAACAGCAGGTGAAGACCAGACAGGAGAATAACACTCAAAACAGGGTAGAATGAAAGAATTAAAACCCCTCTTCAGAATAGATTGGTCACCGAAAATCTTGTTAGACTTTCTCAATAAACCAATTTTTTGTGCAATTGAAGAAGACACAGACCTAATGTGTTTCTCAAAAGTAAATTTGCTGTCGAGAATCACACCTAAAATTTTGAAAGAGTTAGGATTCAACTTCATACCCCATAATTTGCACCATGCACTAATTTTAGCTAAATCTCTATTAAGGGATTCACCAACTCCAAATATACATTTAGGGGATGGAATTGATGCAAAGAGAGTAGCATCATCTGCATATGCAACAAGCTTGTTTTCCAGGCTAAACCACATGTCATGTGTATAAAGTATGAAAAGTAATGGTCCAAGAACACTACCCCGTGGAACACCGGATATCACATTCCTTTACTCACTATGGTGTCCATCAACAACAACTCTTAGATATCTATTGCTTAAAAAATCAATAATAATGCTAAGAAACAACCCACCCATCCCCAACTGTTTGAGATTGAAAACAAGGGCCTCATGATTAACACGGTCAAAGGCAGCACTAAAATCAAGGCCAATCATACGAACTTCCCGACCACAATCAAGGGATTTCTGTACAGCATTGGAGATTGTAAGAAGGGCATCACATGCTCCAAGGCCTTTACGAAAACCAAGTTGCAAACTAGGGAGTAGATGATTACCTTCAGCAAACCTATTAAGACGTTTTGCCAGAAGACGTTCAAAAACTTTAGATAATATGGGAGTTATGGAAATTGGGCGGTAATCAGTGGGACTTGAGCTACCACAAACACATTTACATAGAGGAGTAACATTGCCAATTCTCCAACAAGTGCTAAAAGCTCCTCTTCTTGCTAACTTGCGCAAAATAACAGATAACTTTGGAGCTAAGAAATCTGCTGTCTTTATGAAAAACAAAGGAAAAATATCATTTGGGTCTACACCTCCATAAGCATCAAGGTCCATCAACAGAGCTTTAATCTCACGAGATCGAAAAGCTAAACTAGTTAGTTTAGCCTCAGGAAAACAGGAATGAGGAAGTTCAAGTTTTTCATTACTCTGTTTACTGTCAAAAACATCAGCAAAAAGGGTTGCCTTTTCCTTATGACAGTGAGTGACTGAGCCATCTGGTTTAAGCAAAGGAGGAACTGTTGTATCTACACCAAAGAGTGCAGATTTAAGGGTACACCACCATTTATGTTCCTGAGTTGTACCAGAAAGGGTTTCTTTTATGGTTAAATTGTACTCCTTTTCAGTTGAGGCATAAACTCTCTGAGCAAAAGCTCGAAGCTGAGTATAGTTGTTCCAGGTCAAATCTGATCTGTTACCCTTCCAAAGATGATAGGCCTCCTGCTTCTCCAAATAAGCATGTCTACAATCATCATTGAACCTTGGCTAGTCCTTCACTCAGTGCCTTAGCACACGAGAAGGGATACGCTTGTCAATTATGTTGACTAGATTCTCATTCAAAAGGACAACAGGATCTACACTACTATATAATTGTGACCAATTCAAGCACAAAAGATCATGCAAAATCCCATTCCAGTCTGCTTAGGATTTCATATAAATTTTACAAGAGTATGATATATCAGGGACAGGCTGCTTAGTCTTCACTACTAATGAAATCAAGGCATGATCAGATGTCCCGACTGGAGAACCAACCCTACTAGTTATAACGCCAGGGGAGTCAGTGTATACGAGGTCTAACCAAATACCAGACCTGTGAGTAGCTTCATTTATGATTTGCTCACAGCCTGATTCAGAGGCAAAGTCTAATTCTCGTTAGGAGAGATAGAACTTAACCACTCCCTATGGTGAGCATTAAAATCACCAACAAAGACAAACGAAGCCTTTTTATCATCTTCTTGTATCTTAGCCATAATGGTAAGAAAACAATCGAAGATATATATATATATATATATATATATATATATATATATATATATATATATATATATATATATATATATATATATATATGTATCTATATATGATAATTATTGCACATTCAGACGTGTTTTTCATATTCATATAAACCATATATTTTACATATATTAATGTCTGGATTCTCTTACTGACCACAGGATCAGAGCCCCAGGCGAAACTACTCAAAGACAATAGCTTCTGACGTACCGAGAATCCTGGTCCACGCAACTTATATCAACAGTGACATACCACTCGACCAAGTGGTATGTCACTGTTGATACAAGTTTCGTGGACCAGGGTTCGATTCCCACCCAGACAGAGGCTATTGTCTTTGAGTGGTTTCTCCTGGGACTCTGATCCCGAGGTCGGGGAGAAATTTCAGTAATTAATGTATCAACCACATATGGCTTATTTGAA
>NC_090760.1:31159491-31161991 GCF_036898095.1 Palaemon carinicauda | reverse complement strand
GCTGTCTGGGAATGGCCTTGCATACTATCATAAGTCCAGCCCCACAGTCACCCTCATAGATTGGAGTAGAGAAGGCATAGGATTCGTCATACTTTAGCAATACTGTAGCTGCATAACTACCGATATGCCATTCTGCTGTAAAAAGGCTGGAGAATCGCGCTTTGCGGAAGTAGACACCTATTCCCTGCCGATGCCGGGTACGCAGCAGTAGAGGGGGAGGCTCTGGCTGTCATGTGGTGCTTAAGTAAGGCTAGTTTGCTACTCTTTGGATGCCCTAACCTTACATTTATCACCGATCACTGGCCCTTGGTCAAGCTCCTGGTTGATAGAGCCGTGGCAACCATCGTTAACCCAAGATTGTTCAAGCTGAAGGAGAAGACCCTCCAGTATAAATTTTCTATTAAGTATCGACCAGGTAAGAAAATTTGTGTGGCCGACTTTCTATCTCATTTCCCTTTCCTGCGAACCTCCCCTGACGTCAGTGATGTTATGTTGGAGGACCACATGGCAGAGGCCGTCACTGTAGCAGCCATCGAGACTACTTAAGGAGGAGCTCACGATAAATGAAAAAAACTGTCAGTTCAGCAGCAGCCAAGGGCCCAGTATACCAGTTACTAATGACGAAGGTATCTGCAGGCAGGTGATTGGCACCCGCAGAAGTTGCAGGAGGTAGCCTGCCTCAAGCCCTTTTACGGTGTGAGAGATCACCTATTAACTTTGGAAAACCTAGTGCTTTACGCATATGAAGACAGGTATATATATCTGATTATCCAACAGGAAGTTCGTCGACAGATCGCAGCAAACCTTCATGCAGGTCACCAATAAATTGACTCCATGTTCAGGAGGGCCCGACAGTCCTGGCATGGAGGGTGACCTTCAGCACCACAGGAATTCCTGTATTGTTTGCATCACACATGCACCTTCATTACCAGAGGAGTCAATAACCATCCCGCCACCCCCAGGCTACCCCTCTCAATGTACGGTAGCTGATATGTTCCAGCTAGACGGGTAGATGTACCTGGCATAGACTGATAGGCTCATGGGATGGCTGGAAATAGCGCATTTCCCTAATGGTACCAATTTGCAGAGTAATATCCGTGCTAAGAGGCTACTTCATGAGGTGGGGGCCCCCAGAGGAAGTGTCCATGGATGGGGCTACAAACTTAGTAAGCGATGAAATGTCGGCTCTCTTCAAAAGATAGGGAGAAAAGGTGCGCCTCTCATTGGCACATTACCCACAGTGGAATGGGAAAGCAGAATCAGCAGTATAAACAGCCAAAAGGATAATCAGGGCAAACACAGGGGAAGGGGGTAGCCTAGACTGCGATAAGGCTTCTTTCGCAATAATGTAATATCTGAACACGCCAATTCGCGATATCAACAAGTCACCTGCACAGATGGCAACTGAGAGGCCATTATGAGATGGTATTCCTACGGCAAGCAACATTTTCTGACTGACACGTATTGGAAGCGCGAAATTCAAATGGCCACCAACAGAGAGAAAATCAGTGCTAGTCACTCTGCCAGGACACTCAAACCCTTAGGAGTAGGGGCCCGAGTGAGAGTAAAACCAGGCAACAAATGAATGGAACCGTACTGGGTTGGTGGTGGACTCCCTTCCCCACCGGCAGTATCAAATGAAGTTGGATGGCAGTGGACATCTTTCCCTTAGAAATAGGAGACATATTGCACCTACTAACGGCCTCAACTTCCCTCACACGCCGTCTACCACCATCTCAACTCTGTTGGAGGTGCCAGTATGTCGTATGAGGCAGACTACACGCCCGGCGTGGTTTTCAGACTATGTCATGGACAATGATAACGTGTAATATTATATGCAATTCTCCCCTTCATTGTAATTGTAACTGTTTATTGTTCCTCGTAACACCACCAGTAATATTATACAAAATTTATGCATGAATAATATAATCATGTGAATAATTGTTAATTTCTTTTTTTTTCTTTTTTTGCTGCTACAATTTGTGTTTATTTATGCATTAAAGATGCAGAGTATTTTTCATTTTCTTCTAAGTAGCAGATTGATAACCATTTATTATATGATACGTATTTTTGTCTTTGTTAATTAATAGATTGTTGTTTGATTTATGCAAAATAACTGCATTCATATGTGAAATGTTCATCAAAGTATTAGGCATTTCATGTGCATGCTCATACTTTACTAAAACTCTTGGGAGGGAGATTATAATGTAAGTATATGTTCTCCCTGCGAATGAAGGGAACTATTCCTGACTCGTGCATAGCATGCTGATGCAGGCGAGTCAGCCAGACTGTGTCCGGATCTCATATTAAACTCCTCACCGAACGCTATTATTTATTGCTATCCTTCAATCCTAAACATTCTACACTTTGAATGTAGAAGTAGGAGACACAAAGATTTATTGAATCTGGGAAAAAAGAAAAATGGGGGCAAGTGTATCACTTATCATGGCTGTGACACTTTTGGGAACGGCTGAAAGAGCATAGTGAGGAAAATTTGAGA
>NC_090760.1:31149491-31154491 GCF_036898095.1 Palaemon carinicauda | reverse complement strand
CATTTTAAACATCAATATGGAATCAACTCACGCTTCTCTTAGACTCTCTTTCAAATAACTCCAGTCACTTTTTACCAACAAACCAAACCATTCATAGATTTTTTTTAATATCTCCCAGCAACGTATCATTTATAGGACTCATCCACATTGCCAATTTATAAATTCTATACTAAATATCTCTACTGTATATCCATAATATAAGACTGGTACAACTTGTTGCCTATATTTTCAAACTTCTTACATAATTTCATCTTGACAAACACTTGATCCATTCACCCTAATCCTTATCTATAGCTACACCCTTCTTGATTGATACATATATGTATTATGTAAACAGTACACAAACACACACACACACACACACACATATATCTATATATATATATATATATATATATATATATATATATATATATATATATATATATATATATATGTGTGTGTGTGTGTGTGTGTGTGTGTGTGTTTGTGTATAGGCCCATATATATAATCATATATTTATATGTATATATATATATATATATATATATATATATATATATATATATATATATATATCTGTGGGTGTTAAGGGATGTATTTTAGTTATGAAAAAATTCATGATAGTTTTAAGATATTTTGAGAAGCAGGCAGTGGATAGATGTAACACAAGTTGTAGATTAGCGCCTACGGATATATGCCATAAGCAATGCCAAACAACAACTGTTAAGACTATCTCTAGAAAGGAAAGTCCATGATTATGCTATTTATTAGCCCCAAAGAAGTTACGGAAACATGAGGTTAGTAAAATAAAAATTCTCTTATTTAACATTACCAACCCCAACCCAAATTCCTGGGCCATAGGGTCACCTTTGTATCTAGTTATGCCTTTTTGGATGGGTGTATGTCAACAATCCACTTGCCATAGGGCATAACCAGAATCTATCTAGGGCCTTTTAGAAGTCAAGAACATGCAGTGAGAGCCGAGAACATCAGCCATAGAGAAGGGGACCTGTTCGTTAGGGGCTAGCCCCCAATATACCTGTCACGAGCATTGTTCTGTACAAGAGTAAAGTTAATAAAGGACATGTGAAAACGTCAATGCCGTTTCTCATTCACGATCCATGGTGCTGCACTGTTAGAAAAAACCGTAATTTCAATCGGAAATTCTCCATAAAAATATACTGTTCTCAACCGTATTTCAGTAAAATACAGGCGACCGTAATTGTACCTTCCTTTATTATTATCTTTTACGGGTTGGTGACCGTAATATCACCCCTTAACGTCAATATATCCGTTTTGAAAACGGTAAAAATCCGAGAATAAATGTTGCCAGACATTTACCGTTTTCTTAATGGAAATTTTTAACAGTGTACTTTAACTTCAATATACTCGGTCCCCAAATAAACTGGTAGCAAATGTGGTAAGATAAGATCATATACGAAGAACACATTTATACTACGTAAAAGAAAATTAAGAGACTGCGAACATCGCGAAGCAACAAGAAGGACAAATACTGTGGTCGAGATCTTGGAAGAAACGGCTCTTGCAGTTCAAAAAAACTCTTCACCGAAAACGGAAGGAAACCCTGGAAGGATCAAGGGAAAAAGGATCGACATGCAGCAGAAACAAGACAATAAAATAATGATGTAGCCTATATGCTCAACTTCAAGTTAGGAGAGTTTTGAACATAAATAACAGGATAAAGTTTTATCCTATCAATCTTGAAATAGTTGATTGTCTTTATGGGAGAGAAAACCAGAAGAATATGGGCTAAATGAACCTAAACCCTCCTAGTTAAAATACGGTAATCGTACAAACTTTATGTAACTCAATTTTTTGGGTTAAAATGAGTTTTTCTAGTTAATTCCACTGTGAATCATGGCTTTAAAATTATCTTGCATTTTCGGTAGAACATTTTGTATTCTTGTTGTAAGTGAACCTTTTGTCAGTATTATTATTATTATTATTATTATTATTATTATTGTTGTTGTTATTATTATAATTATTATTGTTATTATTAGCATAGCTACAACCCCAGTTAAGAAAGCTGGATACTATTAGCCCAATGGGTCCAATAGGAAAAAATAGCCCAGTGAGGAAAGGAAATAAGAAAATAAGTAAATTACAATAGAAGTCATGAAGAAACTAAAATTAAATGTTTTAAGAACAGTAAAAACATTGAACTAAATCTCTCATTTATGAACTATAATAGAAGTTTAAAAAAAGAAAAAAAACAGAGGAAGAAAAATAATATAGAATAGTGTGCCCGTATGTACCCTCAAGGAAGAGAACTCTACCCAAGACTAGAAAACAATGGTTTTATTTTTGAATGTCTTACTCCTGGAAGAACTGCTTACCTAAAGGAGTTAAAATTCTAACTCGGTGTTGTCTGTGAAGCCATTTTTCATACCAGCATGAGATGTAATCAAACCACTTCCTTTCCCTGTCGTTCTCAAGTGGCTTTAGGTGACGTGGTGTTTCTCAAACATTTTTGGAACTATAATTTTTATTCATCCAAGTTCCCTCCAGGTACACACAGTTCTGAAAGGCCGAAAAAAAAGGAAAAAAAAAAAAAAAAAAAACCAAGTGCGAGCTGATACAAGCTTATGTTACTCCTCTTTATTAAGAACGTGTGGCCTTGACGGATCAGAGGTCAATCTTCTTCATAATTTTATGAAGGGAGGTTTTTCACCCATTTAAGGGCATTTTTTTCTTCAGTTTTTCTTGAATCTTTTGCGGAATCGGGACTTCACGCCGACCATCATCACCAACACCACAACATGGCAACATGGGAAAAATCTCAATATATATAGAATTTAATAAAATCGTTGTTATGATGCTAAACATCGACACTCATTTCACTGTATAGCTTCTTTAATTATATACAGAATATATGAAGTATGACTTTCAAATAGTACACGAATGGGAAATAAGAGTGCAAGACGCCTGTTCGACGGTTGGTTTGGCATCATGGCTAGAGGTAAGCGAACCTAGCTGCCCCACCCTGAACTGACGTCGTGCTCTGAACAGATTAGTATAGTACTCTTACCAGCAAGGTTGCATCAATAAGTTTAATCAATGGTGGTAAATTGGAGATGGTTTAAAAGTTCTTGATCACACCATACCAAACGCAATCTCTGATTATGTTAGCAGAGACGGAAATAAAGTTAGCTCACAATTGAACCTTGTATAAGCCTCAAAATAAATTACAAGCGGAAGATGAAATAAAATTTATTTTTGGCATGGGGAATGACATTTTGAAAATCTAGTATGGATTGTGAAAAGAAAATAATGTGGATTAGGCTGATCCTATATTTATAGGAAATCCAACCTTATTCAAAACAAATTCAAATGAGGAAGAAACTTGCAAGGGAAACTAAATGTAGAATTTGTATATTGGAACGTGCTACTAACTAATTAGTCATATTAATTAGTATATACACAGCATATAGGTAATGTTTTGGTAGAATGAGCAGATCGAAAAGTTTCAGATATTCAAAGATTTTACCTTTGGACGAATCTGCTAAACTCGCAGGCAAGATTTACGCTAGACGAAAAGACCAATAGCCCTGTTATGTAGTTTGTGTCAGGAGTCAAAAGTTATTAAGAAGTTTTAAGGTCATGCAAAGGAATACAAGAAAGAAACACAGGCAAGTATGATATGGAAAACGAAAATGATGTCGGATACTAACATGCAAACTAACCCCATTAAGATGTTTGCATATATATATATATATATATATATATATATATATATATATATATATATATATATATATACATATATATATATATATATATATATATATATATATATATATATATATATATATATATATATGTATATATATATATATATATACGTATATATATATATATATATATATATATATATATATATATATATATATATACAGTATATATATATATATATATATATATATATATATATATATATATATATGTATATATATATACAGTATATATATAAATATATATATATATATATATATATATATATACATATATATATATATATATATATATATAAAGTATATATATATATATATATATATATATATATAAGACCACAGTTTATACAGTATATATATATATATATATATATATATATATATATATATATATATATATATATATATATATATAAAGCATATATATATATATACAGTATATATATATATATATATATATATATATATATATATATATATATATATATATATACAAAGTATATATATATATATATATATATATATATATATATATAAGACCACAGTTTGAATACCCAATAATAATATTTAGATCTCTCAGCAAGACATCAATGAATAAAACGCAAGCAGTACAAAATAAAGCTTTGAGGCGAGCTTATAAAGAGGGGCCTCCATATTACAATAAAATTCAAGAACTTCATTAGCGTTCTAAGTTGGAGCCCCTAAATGTCAGGTTCCACAGAATTAGCCAAAAACTTGGGATAGACTAGCTACTGATGATGACGACCTAAGCACGGTAAGTGGGACTCTCTCTATCGAACATACTCTGGTTCATAACTGGTGGAGGAGACTAGATCCCAAAGTCAATTGTGACCCCCCCCCCCCCCCCCCCCCCGTCGAGATATATCTCAACTGATTAAAATAATATAAATAAATATCTTTAATCAATAAATCAAATCAATATTTAATAAAAACTTCATTACCAATTTGCCAACATAACTTTCTTACCATCAAATAGTGTCACACAGGCAGTCAACTTGCAATAGGGCTGGACCGCGTGAACCAAAAAACCCTTCCTCTCCCTGCTTGTCCTTTCCTTTTCTTTTCATTCTTAGCCGCCTGTACTTGCAGGTGGCTCCTAAATTAACTCAACGTCGCACGAGGGTCTGCCCCTCTCTTTTATTCTCCTCCTGTACTTCTCTTTCTCCCTTTTTCCTTATTCCTTCCCATCCCGAGTACCTGCCTTCGGGCTATAAACTGGATTGTATCCAGGGGTACTCTTCCTTA
>NC_090760.1:31121991-31144491 GCF_036898095.1 Palaemon carinicauda | reverse complement strand
TGCGCAGTGACACTAGCAAGCCACCACTAACGGGTCTTTACACGGGCCCTTTCCTTGTGATCCATAGTATGCCAAAGATTTTCTGCATAAATATTCTGGTTAAAGAAGACTGAGTCTCCATTGATTGCCTAAAACCCATATATCTCCGGCCAGATGACCTGTCATATAGTATGTCTCTCTTGAGCAGGGCTCACTATTTCCAAAGTATGTAATTTTTAGGGCGTGAGAGCTATGTAACGCACATGTTTTATACATGACCGGCCAAGGATTCGAACCCAGAACAAGTCGACACTTATGAGACACTGACTCTTACCCCTCTGCCACAAATAGAAAAAAAAGTTGATTGTAAAGCTTCCATACATATTCCTGTTAAATTCAGGTTTTATACTTAGAATCGAAATAAACTCATACCCACCCGTCACTGTAATCCTTCAATTTCGACTCAGTCTGGTATCAAATCCTTGGCTGACTAAGAGCTATTATCAAGTTCAGTGACCCAGCATCTGTTTTTTTTTTTTTTTTTTTTCCACAATATCGTATAATAAATGTATTTTCCCATTAACTTCTTGGTTTCTGTTTCTGTTATCTCTGCTAATGTATATATCATTAAACTGTGGAGTTAGAGTTAATACATAATGAAAGTAATATTGATAGCATACAGTATATTATACATTTAAATTTTATTACAAAATATAGTACGTATCATATTAGACGTAATAATACTAAAAATACCATGATAAATAGCATACAAATAAGTAAAAAGTAAATTGATAATGAAAGTAATAATAAAAACTCATGAAGTAAATCTCTCAAGTATGCAGTCAATGTATATGTTCGTTTAAATCAAAATCAATGTTGGGCCAAACGCCAGCCTTTGGTCACTGTCTCCATTGTAATTCAATGGTAATATTTTATACAGATTGGCTTTTATGATTGATGTTTCTTTCACCTTGCCTAATAATGAACGGATTATCATGTCTTCAAAAGAAGGAGAGGTCATCAAAATTAATGCTCCTACAAAATTTTATAATTCCATACCATTTTCCTATTCTTCCATAAATAGCACCGAGAAATCTATTGATCCAAATTGTTTTTCCAAACATCTATGGAAAATATTTTCTTGATAAATATCGACATTTATTGACTTCACGGGTAGGTGCAAAAAGATTAATTTCTTTGACAGAATCAGAAAGCATAAAGTCATTCTCCGTAATGACATATTGTATCTCAGTTCTTTTTCTCTACCAAAGATTCATTTTATTTCATTGTGTGACAATGAGAGAGAGAGAGAGAGAGAGAGAGAGAGAGAGAGAGAGAGAGAGAGAGAGAGAGAGAGAGAGAGAGAGAGAGAGAGAGAGAGAGAGAAGATTGTGGTTTAGTTATATTAAAAAAATAAAGAAATGTCCAGCTGAAAATTATTTAGTTAGAATTGTTTATAATAATCATTACAACCTGTGGATTACCACCAGATATTTATTTGAAAGGAAATTAGAAAATTATTTTTTCTTCTACTATTATATGCCACCTAAAAGCAGCACATACTATATGTTTAACTGCGTTTGGTATGAAGAGTTGGTCCCAGCATTCTACCGCACAGTGACGCACCTATTCACACGTCTAACCTGCCGCTAACGGGAACATGTGTACGTGAAAAGTAAACACAAACGTACGTAAAAAAGACTGGCGTCGCAATTGTGTACCGTCAGACGTACGTCGACCGCATACGGCTTATATTCTCCCCGGCAAAAGGCAATTTCGGCTTATAGAAGTAAACGTGAGCAAGATACCTGATGTGTAATCCCAGCATTCGATTCAGCGTATCAAAGTGAGGAAGAAGAAAGTAAGAAGGAATTTAGTAATAGAGATGATAGAGAGAAAGTGGACTTCAAGAAGCCTAAAGGATATAAAACAGTATATATACGAGGTATCCTGATGTGAATATACATTGGATATAGTTGTAGGGTTGTATGTAACTTTCACCGTGACTAAAAGTATTTTCCAGGTATATATTGTGACAGCAAGAGAGGTTGGCTCAAGAAGTAGGTTATTATTCGACGTGGCATTTGCTAATTATGTAAAGAGTGATAATGAGTTTATGGAATGTCCGGTATGAAAATGTAAAAAGCAAAATAATTAAACAGACAAAACGTATGAAATTAAGTGATAAGTATGGGTTTATAAATGAGTTCGCCGACACACGACTAAATTTGGGAGAATCTTTATCTATGTAATTTGTTTAGAAAATTTAGCAAGGAAGAAGTTTAGTAATGAAGGGATGAATGGTTATAAGGAACAGATGAAGAAGTTTTTTGCTACTGGGTTTGAGATTGTGTTTTGTTTTGTTAATTTGGACAAGAGATTGACATAGAACGATTTTTTAAAGATACTTGAGGATTATAAGTTGGATAAGCGCAAGAAAAAGTAAAACTATGAGCATAAGAAGTGAAATGGACAAGTAGACCAGAACTCAGAAGTTTTAAAGAGGCTTTTAGAGAGGGTCTAAGAGCACAGCTTATTCTGTATGGGATAAAAGCGCTAGGGCAATGGATGGAGGAACGCCTGCAAGGCAGAATGGAGGATTCAAACAGGGAAATCGGCTTTGGAGAGTTAGGAGTTTTAGGGGTCAGTGAGATAGGTCAAGTAATTCTAACCGTGAGATGTATTATAGGTGTCCTAAAGGAGGACATTAGTAGATTGAATATAGATGGGCATTAAGTGAATGCTTCAGGTACGGGTGAGGGTAAGAAATAATAAGTAGAAAACCTCCAAGTATCATGTCATCGCGTCAGTTATAACTAAGATATGTTTGTTACATATTGGGATGTCTGAAAATCCTGTTAACAGGTCCACATGTATTCTTTCGAACGGTACTATGGGAATAAGGTAGGAATGGTTGAATTATATATATTTACATTACCATTCATCCCAAAAATCTAATAATTATATTTAGATTTCCAATTGAACATAAACCTAACTTTTGGGTAAAAAGCAGACAAACTTTTACTTCATGCATATGTAGCCACATAAAGACTATTTGCATTGAAGATGTAGTTATCACTACGGCAGTAATTTCTTCTCCTGCATTATTTCTCGTACTTTTTCTTATAGTTGTACATAAATAATTCTCAGCAAGGAAATAGTATTGAGACTTGTATCTCCCAAAAGCGGAACACTCCCTCGGAAACTCCAAAGCTTTATGAATTAATTGAAACTTTCAATTATTTTTATGTTCCAATACATTATCTATCATCCATGGATCATCTCCTTTTATATTTAATTCATAATCAGCGTTTACATTGAAATCATCATATAATCAACTAATGCCGCACTATGCCTATAATTATTAGATCATACCTGCCATTCCCACTAGTTGATGGTCTTGCGTATAGAACATCATCATTTCAAATACGGGAATAATTATTCCCACCAGGAATAGGATTACGATATAAAGTGCCCTTTGAAATATTTAATTTTCCTTGCACATAATAAATATGCGCCGAAGATTTATGAATTATTAAATGCCCTTTAGCACCATTGGGCCTAAAATCTATCTATTTAAACCAGAATGTTAAGGATTTGTAATTAGTCGATATAATTAATGCATAGCCATAAAATAGTCGCAAGAGCTAGCGTTTCTCTAGTATCTATCATTTTTAGAATAATTTTGAATACATTTTTCACCTTACCTTAATGAGAAATATATATATATATATATATATATATATATATATATATATATATATATATATATATATATATATATATATATATTATATATATATATATATATATATATATATATATATATATATATATATATATATATATATATATATATGTGTGTGTGTGTGTGTGTGTGAATATATATATATATATATATATATATATATATATATATATATATATATATATATATATATATATATATATATATTATGTATATATGCCACGAGAGACCATAAAAGAACAGCTGATTAGCCGTTAGGTTTCGATTTCTTTTATGGCCTCTCGTGGCATGGTTGGTTTCGACTTGGCCTTTCATTAGAAGGGGCCAGCTTTTGATCCCAAGTATGAGGTAGAAATTTATTTCTATTTGACCACAATGTTGTGTTGATATTTATCCATATTAACTCATTAGAGGTAATTTGAATGAATTACTATCAATTGTGTCATGTGGTGGGCCGGGAAGTCGGGTAAAACTCGCTGGTAAGAGACTGATGTCTCGCCAGGTAAATCCTGAACAGCTGATTAGCCGTTAGGTTCCGATTTCTTTTATGGCCTCTCTTGGCATGGTTGGTTTCGACCTGGCCTTTCATTAGAAGGGGCCAGCGTTCGATCCCAAGTATGAGGTAGAAATTTATTTCTATTTGAACACGATGTTGTGTTGATATTTATCCATATTAACTCATTAGGGATAATTTGAATGAATTACTATCAATTGTGTCACGTGGTGGGCCGGGAAGTCGAGTAATACTCGCTGGTAAGAGACTGATGTCTCGCCAGGTAAATCCTGAACCGCTGATTAGCCGTTAGGTTCCGATTTCTTTTATGGCCTCTCGTGGCATGGTTGGATTCGACCTGGCCTTTCATTAGAAGGTGCCAGCGTTCGATCCCAAGTATGAGATAGAAATTTATATATATATGCATATATATATATATATACAGTATATATATATATATATATATATATATATATATATATATATATATATATATATATATATATATATATATACATATACAGTATATATATATAATATATATATATATATATATATATATATATATATATATATATACTATATATATATATATATATATATATATATATATATATATATACATGTATATATATATATATATATATATATATATATATATATATATATATACTGTATATATATATAGCATATATATATACATATATATATATTATTATTATTAGCCAAGCTATAACCCTAGTTGGAAAAGCAAGATGCTATAAGCCCAAGGCCTCCAAAATTAAAAAGTACCCCAGTGAAGAAAGTAAATAAGGAAATAAATAAATGATGAGAACAAATTAACAATAAATCATTCCAAAAACTATAACAATGTCAAATCAGATATGCCATATATAAACTATTAACAACGCCAAAACAGATATGTCATATATAAATTATAAAAAAAGACTCATATCAGCCTGGTAAACAAAAACACATTTGCTGCAACTTTGAACTTTTGAAGTTTTACTGATTCAACTACCCGATTAAGAATATCATTCTACGATTTGGTCACAGCTGGAATAAAGCTTCTAGAATACGGTGTAGTATTGAGCTTTATGATGGAGAAGGCCTGGCTATTAGAATTAACTGCTTGAGTACTATTACGAACAGGATAGAATTATCCAGGGAGATCTGTATGTAAAGGATGGTCAGAGTTATGAAAAATCTTATGCAACATGCATAATGACCTAATTGAACGACGGTGCCAAAGATTAATATCTAGATCAGGAAAAAGAAATTCAATAGACCGTAAGTTTCTGTCCAACAAATTAAGATGAGAATCAGCAGCTGAAGACCAGACAGGAGAACAATACTCAAAACAAGGTAGAATGAAAGAATTAAAACAATTCTTCAGAATAGATTGATCACCGATAAGCTTAAAAGAGTTTTTCAAATAAGCCCATTTTTTTTTTTTTCAAAATGAAGAAGACACAGACCTAATGTGTTTTTCAAAAGTAAATTTGCTGTCGAGAATCACACCTAAGATTTTAAGTCATACAAGTTTGAAAAAACATTATCAATATTGAGATACGGATGTTGAGGAGCCACCGTCCTTGACCTACTTACAATCATACTTTGAGTTTTGTTAGGATTCAACTTAATACCCCATAATTTGCACCATGCACTAATTTCAGCTAAATCTCTATTAAGGGATTTAGCAACCCCAGATCTACGCACACTCAGGGGATGGAATTGATACAAAGAGAGTAGTATCATCTGCATATATATATATATATATATATATATATATATATATATATATATATATATATATATATATCCACGCGAATATAAAGATTGATAAGTGAAGAAATAAAAGTTTCTTTACACAAGTTAGAGGAGGTGCTATAACATAGTAATTATACAGAAACTTTCTGTAATAACCAGTATTCCCTAAACTTTGCTGAACATACTTATCTTAAGATGGAACCGAAAAATTGTCAATAAAATTAACCTTATCTTCAGCATTCATAAATAAATATTTAGAAACTATATAACTTAAACTAATTAATTCTTGAAAAACTCACATTGCTTATTTTAATTAGAAATTAAATCAAACCAAATTGATGCAACATATTTAACACTAATACAAACTTATGCTAATGTTCCTGCAAGGAGTCTGAAGAAATTATCAAATCATACATATAAGCAAATAAAATGTCACCTGTCATACTGTCAAAGCAATATCGATCATAATCGTGATTGTACAGTCGCAGGTGTACTGTACAGCGTAAATTAAATGAAATACACACAAATTCAATCTGTTGTTTTATAAATGCTAAATACTATATTATTCACTAGACTTTATTGCAAGTGGAGTTTATTGAAAACTATACAATAAATCGAAGGATGTAAATTAGGCATGCTTTTCTAATTCATTAATGATGTCGCCAGTAGATGGTGCTGGTGATCTATTTAGAATTGTTTCCTTATCACCTCCGCGAAAGTGGTATTGCTATCGGGTCTTTTTATCTATTTGTTTGTGTGCCAATGGACAGGATTACGTCAAAACTACTCGACTGATTTTGACGAAATTTTCACTGAATAGACCTTTCAGTGTCTGTGGACAGAATTACATCAAAGCTAGTCGACGGATTTTGACGAAATTTTCACCACAGATAGATCTTAGGTCATGGACGATTCCATTAGATTTTAGAGATGATCAGTATCCAGATCCGAATTCTAAATCCAAATTTGCATTTTTTTTACTATTTTAAAGATAACTTCAACAATATTTGACGGCTGTAGACAAAATTATCCCCACAGATAGATCTTTGGTCAAGGACAGCCACATTAAATTTTTGAGATGATCCGTGTTCAGGTCCGGATTCCAGATCAGGATTTGCATTTTCCACCATTTTAAAGAAATCGTTAAAACTCCATATCCAGATCCGGATTATAGATACGGATTTGCATTTTTCGTGTGTTTGAACTGAATGACATCAAAACTACACGACAGATTATGACAAAATTTCCATCATAGATAGATCTTAGGTCATGGACAACTCCATCAAATTTTGGAGACAATCTGGGCCTGGATCCGGATTTTAGATCCGAATTTGTATTTTCGCCATTTACAGATAACCGCAAAACTACCTGACGGATTTTAACAAAATTTTCACCCAAGTTTATTTTTTTTATTTGCCTCTTTGACTGTGAACAGAATTACGTCATAACTATTCTACGGACTTTGACATAATTTCCACCAAAGCTAGATATTTGCTCATGGACGATTCCATAAAATTTTAGAGATCATCAGTATCCGGATCCAAATTCTATATCCAAATTTGCATTTTTTTTTTGCCATTCAAAAGATAAGGTCAAAAATACAAGACGGATTTTGACAATATTTTCACCACAGATAGATTTTGGGTCATGGACGACTCCAATAAATTTTGGAGATGATCCGAATCCGGATCCAAATTCTAGATCTGAATTTTCAATTATAGCCATTTTAAAGAAAACTTTAAAACTTTTTGACGTATTTTGATGAAATTTTCACCACAGATAAAAGCTTGGTCATGAACGACCCCAATAAATTTTGGAAATCTCCGGATTCTAAATTTGGATTTGAATTTTTCGCCAATTTCACAATGCGTTAAAACTACTCGACGAATTTTGAGAAAATTTTCACCACAAATAGACCTTAGGGCATGGACGACCCCATTAAATTTTGGAGACGATCCGGATCTTGATTCTAGTTTATTTATTCATTTGCCTCTGTGTGTATGGAAAGGATTACATCAAAACTTCACGACAGATTTGCATTTTTCCGCATTTTAAAGATATTGACAAAACAAATTGACTGATTTTGACAAAATTACCACAACAGATAGATCTTTCCCATGAACAACTCCATTAATCTTCGGTTAAGGTAAAAAATCTCTGATTGCTCTTGTTAAGTTCACTGAAATCTACACAAACTTGCCAAGTTTCATTATTCATTAATTGTGTATTAAATGTGCTAAATTATCTTTTTAATTACATTTTCCTTTACATTTTAACAACATAAACTTTTATAACAATTTGAAACTGGGCTAATAATTGACACGGAGGAACATAAATAACTCAGTCTGAGTTACTTTATCTTATTTCATGGTATATTACAGATTCCTCCAAATATTGTCCTCTGGTATAGAAAATACATCTCACAAAGATAGTAGCATGTATACAAACCCGTTTCAAACATCTATATCAGAAATATTATTTCCTACCTTACTACTTACCAATAGGCATAGTCTACCGTGACCTCTTTTACATACCTGATTTCCTCAACATGTAAAAGTCTGTGCATAAAGTTTACCGTCCAAGTATCAAATTATAATTTTTTTTTTCTGTAAATGATAATAAGCTTCTTTGAAGCATTCATATTATTAGATATTTTATATAATACTTTAGTCGCAGATAAACCCTAAATTGTAGCAGTTTTTGGTTGAGCTAGAATTTCCTATACGTATATATATATATATATATATATATATATATATATATATATATATATATATATATATATATATATATATATATATTAATCGTAGCTGAAGATTTTGGATGAAGTTCAGTGTCATTACTGTACAAGATAGGTTTATTTACATTTTATTAACCAATTAAATGTGGATGCTATAGACCAACTTCTGCTCGGTAGTTCCGTGAACTATAACTCTTCGTTATAGGCATCTACGTTCCACAAAGGTATTTGCACATTCGGTAATCAAATCAATTTCTTTTGTTTCCTTACCGACACTCCGATGTTTGTTGAAATTACAGTTATGTTATTCAATGCTGTGTCAATAGGAGTCACATATCAATGTTGTCCACTACAATGAAATTTGTAGTTAACAAGATTTTACTATATTGGTAATTTATTATCAAGTACTCGTCCTGTTCTTGAAAGTTTTAAATGCATATATGTTTATTTTTGAGGGAAAAACTATGTGGTCTCTGAGGACTTTGCTGTTAAGGGCTAGAACAGGGATTCCACTACAACTTAATTACCAGAAAAATATTGTTCGCTGCTCTAGGGCCAGGGTATCAACATAACGAAGCACAGACTTAGTCGTATATAGGAGACCTGCAAGTTCAGCCTCATTTGAACTTGCCGCAGCACCTCAAAAGCCAAACGTCGTTTGCTATGAGTGATGATTTGAGTTCTACAGAGAACCATTGTTCTATTTACCACGGGCTTACCTAAGTCACAACCAACCCTCAACTACCACTCGTGATTAAGGTTATACACACTGTGCCCCACTCGCTTTGATCAGGGAGGATTTTTGGATCTTACAAAGGACCTCCCAAAAAGTAAGTTCTTCCTTCGTCAAAACTTTTATTTATTTTTAGGTTATTGTCGTGTGGTTTCTGTGCATGTTGTAAATTCATTAACCTTAATTGGTGGGGCGAGGATACAACATAATATGTAGGTTTTTAATGTCTATTACGAGTAAATACAAAATTTGTGGGATACAATTGAACATGACTTATCAGTAAGAGAGATGAGGACAAATAGACTGTTCATTATTGTTATTATAACCTTGGCTATAAACCCAGTTGGAAAAGTAAGATACTCTAAGCGCAGCGGCTCCAATGGGAAAAAATAGCGCAGTGAGGACGGAAACAAGGCAATAAATAAACTACAAGAGAAGATAAACCATAAAAAAAAATTATTTCAATAACAGTAACAGCATTAGATTATATCATTCACTTAAAAAAATAACAAGATGAAGAGAAATTAAATAGAACAGCGAACAGAGAACTCTAATCCAAGACAGTAGTAGGCCATGGTACTACCCAAGACCAGAGGATAATGGTTTGATTCTTGAGTGTCCTCCTAGATGAGTTGCTTATCATAGCTAAAAGAGTTTCTTTTACTCTTACCAAGAAGAAAATATAACTAAAAATCTACATTGCAATAGTTAATCCCTTGAGCGAAGAAGAATTGTTTGGTAATCTGTGTTGTGAGGTGTGTACTGGCAAGCGGTTATATTGTAACTGAGAGTCTCTTGTGAGAGCAACTAAAGTTTATTTGATCGGAGCTTGAGAATCCATACAACCATTCCAGTCTAGAACGGGAAAAAAAACTCAAACGCAAAGGTGCAGGAAAATATATGAATGAATAAGTTATCAGTGACAAGGGAAAGCGATAACGAAAATAAAAAAAAATAAAGAAATACCGTTATAGTGTACGAGCGTGTGTGATACATGTGCAGTACATCGTTCCCCCTTTGAAAAAGACACTCATGTGAAATAGGGCACCCGGCTCTTGAGAGGCATACTGTAGACGGGTCTTCTAGCAAAAGATATGTAGGCTACGTTTTAGGTGATCAATGGAGACTAAGTCTTCTTAGCCACGCATGTTGTAGAGGGATGGTTTAGGCGTACAACAGATCACAAGGAATGGGCTCGTGTAAGGGGCATTAACAATTGCTTTCTGGTGTTGTTGCGCAGAAAAACATGCATTGATGAGTGCAGATCTGTCGGTATGTATTGCTTAGCTGTGGCTTGTAAATCTGATTGCAGGGAGTAAATTTTCATATAACAGGATGTAGGCGCTGGAGATTGTAGAAAGAGTTTGCAGGCGGAAAAAAATTCGGCAGGGATAACCAAAGGGTTGCCATATACCATTTCAGATGCCGAGACATCCAAGGCGTCTTTAGGAGTAGTCCTTAGTCCCAGGATGACCCAGGGAAGCTGGATAAATCAGTTGGAGTCCTAGCAGCAAAACATCAAAGCTACTTTGAATGTAAGTGAAAAAATTCAACCATATCAATAGCAGCAGGGTTGTATGCGGTTGTCTGATAAACAGTGATACCAAGGACACTCACTAATGATGTCCACAATTGAGAGGTGAAAGTGGTACCCCTGTCGGAAGCAATAGGCTCGGGGATACCAAATCTCGCTATCAAGCCTGAGAGTAAGGTAGATGTACACGAGGTAGACGTTGCAGTTTCCATAAGAATGGCTTCAGGCCAACAAGTGGAGCGGTTGATAACGGTTAACAGATAACAATGTCCTTGTGATGTGGGTAGGGGTCCTACAATATTGATGTGAATGTGGGCAAAGCCCTGCTGAGGCTGATGAAATGTGCCCACTCATAAATCCATGTGTCGATGTACTTTTGTGGTTTGGCATGAAGTACAGGCACAGACTCAATCTTTAGCATCCTTAGTTATGCCATGCCAAATGAACTTTGTCTTCAGTACCTGTGCAGTAGAACGGCACAAAGGATGACAAAGGGCATGAATAAAATCAAACACCTATCGGCACATGGGAAAAGGTCTCCACGGTCTAGGTCTGCCAGTACTGATATCACAGGAGAGGGTGGTTTTGGAGTCATCGAGAGTGGCGTCCTCCCAACAGAGGAATGTGCAGGATGTCCTACATGCTAGGTACTCTGGATCTTTTTGTTGGGCTTCTGCCAAGGTGCTGTAATCCAATTAGAGTGGCAGCCAATGTTTTTCTTGAAATGTCATTAGCATCAGGAATCATTTTCCTGGGGACGTGCTGAAGGGTACAATTGTATTCAGCCACGGCAGATAGATTTCGGGATTGACGGGTGAACCAGGCGTCAGACTGTCAAGTGGAAGTTTGCACCAGAGGCATGTGGTCTGTGCAAATAATGAAGGGTGTACCTTCCAAGAACTGGTGAAAGTGATGGGCAGCCAAGTGCATCGCCAGCAATTCGCAATTGAAGGTAGAGTAGCCGGATTCCGCTATGGACAGTTTTCTACTGAAGACGGCAAATGGGCAGGGTGAACTGAGAACCAACTGTTCAAGGACTGTTTCAATAGCAATGTCGCTCGCATTGGTGTAGAGAAGAAGAGGTGCATATGGCACAAGAAAAGGGAGAGCGGCAGTGGTTGATAGGGCATTCTTTGCACTGCGGAGGGCCACTTCTTGAAAGGAACCCTACTTTAGGGACTATCCCTTGAGTGAGGCAGAGAGGGAGAAAGAGTGGTGGCGATGGCTGGCAGGAAAATTTTACAATAGTTGATCATGCACAAGAATTTTTGCAGTGCTTTGACAGTCGAGGGCATGGGGAAGCTCTGAACGGCGGCTACCTTCTCAGGGAGAGAGTGGACTCCATCAGGAGTGATGCGGTGCCTTAAGAATGATACTTCGTTGACGCTAAAGGTACACGTGTTGTACCGGACTATAAGGCTAATCTTTTGTAGGCGGTCAAGCACGATGCGTAGATGATGGAGGTGTTTCTGTTTGAAGGAAGAGAACACAAGTATGTCGTCCACGTAATATACACAGAAAGGGAGGTCCCATAAGATGCTATCAATGACACGCTGAAAAGTGGTCCCGGCATTACGAAGTAAAATAAAGTAGTAATTGAATGTATATGTACCGATGCGAGTGGTAATGGTAGTCTTGGGGATGTCTTCTGGGATCAGGGGTATCTGATAATACCCCTTCCGGAGGTCGAGCATGGAGAAAACCTTCGTGTTTTGAAAGTAGGATGTCATGTCCGTGATGTTTTGGAGTCAGTAGTTATCTGGTTCTCCTTGCATGTTTAGACTCCTGTAATCCCTACATGCATATGAAGAGCCATTTTTCTTCAAGACAATGAGTAAGGGTGACGGCCATGCGCTTGAGTCCTTCCATTTCGGTAAACATATGTTTAGGGACTGACAAAAAATTCAGTGCCAGACACCTGAATCTGGCAAACACTGGGGGGCCAGTCATCTAGATATGGTGATAAATGCTTTGTTTTTTGGGAACCGTGGCCATTGATGAAGTTCTATACGGAAAAATTCCCTTTACAATGGGAGCATGTGAGCGAAGGCATCCTTGGGTGTGCTGATGTTGAGACCGAGGTCGGAGGGGCCCGATGGAGAGGTGTTGAAGAGTATGAATTCATGCTGACTAACTGTCGTTAAACTACATCGACCAGGTAAAAATGATAAGAAATCGGCCCCCAGGATTGGTAATATTATGTCAGCAACAAGAAACATCCGAATATATCTGGTGCTTACAAAAGATAATGTAGGGGTTTCATAACCATGGGTGGGTATCGCAGATCCATTGGCAGCTACCAGGCAGAATGCGGCAGATTTAGACACAATATGTCGTGTCCTGGAGAGTGGTCTTGGCAGAATAGAACGGCAGGCACCAGTGTCTACTAAAAATGGCACGCCAGTACCTGCGTCATGTAAAAAGAAAATATTAGTGGCAGGGGAGGACACCGCCGCAAGCGAGGGCCTACTTACATGTTATATGGCAACTGACAATAATTCACACATATCTTCACATTAGCCCAGAATTTGGAGTGGTAGTAACATAACTGTAGCCGATGGCCATCAGTAAGTGGCATGAGAAGTCACTGGTTGGGGCTTAAGAGATGGGTGGTTCATGTGGGTGGTGGGTTGTTGTGTCACCAATTCTGCACGTCACGAGGTGAGCATCCGTGTCCTACCGCATTCACGACAACTTCAGTCGACGCTGAATAGTTGTCCACTTCGTCAGGAGTGGGGACGTTTATGGAGGTCTGGAAGGTGGTGAAGGGGCTGTCCATATGGGCGTTGACTTTGGTCATCAGGTCCTTCATGGGTAAAATACCGACATTGGGTATGGCAGTACGTACAGTTTTCGGTAGGCACCATACCCAAAATGCACAAAGTAGATTCTCTTCACGAGGAGATCCGTCAGCAGCAGGTTGCAGGAAAGCATTACTGGTCTTTTCACTGAGGGTGAGTGAAGCCTTTTTTCCCCCCAATGGTTGTTGAGAGAGCTGAAAAACATTTTGCTATGCAGGTGGCCGTTGATGGCGCGTATTGCTCCAGGAGTTATGATTTGAGGTGTTTGTACGTTATGGGGGTGTAGCCTTGATCGCACACCCAGTTGGAGATATCCAGGAAAGTGTCCCTGGAGATGGCCATGAGAATGTAATCAGGTTTGGTGCTTGACCGAGTCACACCCTTTATTTGAAACTGGACTTCAGCACGCTGGAACTAGGCGAACGCTTTTCCACTGGCAAAGGACAGTAGTTTTAGGGGTGTGGTGTTGATAACAGAGTCAGTGTCTGAGGGGGTAATCATCAGACAATAAGGCATGGCAATGAGGGGGAAAAGGAGTTGAACACTCCGGTGGTCACCAATGCACCGGCGAGCTGTTAGATTGTAACCGAGAGCCTCTGGTAAATGCAACTGAATTTTATTCGTTCAAAGCTTGAGTACTTATACAACCCGTTCCAGCTATGAAAGTCAATAATATTCAAACACAATGGTGCAGGAAAGTACAGGAATAAACAAGTTATCAGTGAGAGGGGAGAGCCATAACGACATTATAAAAAAAATAAGAAATACCGTTACAGTGTATGAGCGTGTGTGATACACGTACGGTACATGTGTATGAGGACAGAGGAGAATGTGTTAAGAATAGGCCAGACTACTCGGTGTATGTGTAAGCAAAGACAAAATGAGCTGTAACCAGAGAGGAATCCAATGTAGTACTGTCTGGTCAGTTAAAGGACCCAAAAACTCTCTAGCAGTAATATCTCAACAAGTGGCTAGTGCCCTGAGCAACCTACTATTGAGAACAATATATAAGTGTTGCCGATACCGAATCAATGTAGCCATATTAGATTACTGAGACCACAGGAATTAATCTACTGACATTCAACATATAAAATAATGTTTGAATGCACATATAACATGATATATAACACATAATAATACTGGTAGCCTTCATGTGAAATGCGTCTTTTCATATATAGCCCAGGGCTCCAGCCACCTATTGAGATATTACTGCTATGGAGTTATTGGGTACTTTTACTGGCCAGACAGTACTACATTGAATTCTTTCTAGTTACGCTCATTTTCCTTTTGCCTATTGATACATAAAATACTCTGGCCTATTTTTTACATATTCTCCTCTGTCTTAATACACCTGACAGCACTGAGATTACCAAACAATTTTTCCTCGCTTAAGGGGTTACCTACTGAAATGTAATTGTTCAGCGGCTACATTCCTCTTGGTAAGCTTTGAAGAGACTCTTTAGCTATGGTAAGCAGCTCTTCTAGTAGAAAAACACCCCAAAATCAAACCATTACTCTCTGGTCTTGGATAGTGCCACAGCCTCTGTACCATGGTCTTTTACTGCCTTGAGGGTACACTCGGGCGCACTATTTTATCTTATTTCTCTTCCTCTTGTCTTTATAGTTTATATAGGAAAAATTTATTTTAATGTTATTACTTTTCTTGAAATATTTTATTTTGTTTGTTGATTACTTCTCTTGTAGATTCCTTATTCCCTTTCCTCATTGGGCTATTTTCCTTGTTGGAGCAATCTGGCTTATAGCATCCTGCTTTTCCAGCTAAGGTTGTAGCTTAGCAAGTATTAATAATAATAATAATAATAATAATAATAATAATAATAATAATAATAATAATAATAATAATAATAATAATAATAATAATAATACTCCCTCCCCCTCACTCTTCTAGTGCATTCATGAGAATATTTCTTTTCCATAAGTATTTGCGAATGACGTGGGTTCACGGGAGGAATACTTACAAAGGACTCTCTTTCTAGGCCTTAACAAGGGTCCACAGGGACAGGGAGAGAGGGGTCACTATTAGTGGGTGGCACTAGACGAAGTAAACGGCGATTACTCCACCACATTCGACCACTAAGAAAACAAACTTGATAATCTCTTGGTTCCATGCCCCATGACGTTAGCAGCTTTCGCCCAATGAGGAGAGGTTGGGTCTTGAATCCGAACTTGCTGTCAGACACTCAACTTGGGCAGGGAGTGAGCATGCTGGTCGTACTGGGTCTTTACCTGCTCAGCGGATGGCAGCACGGTGGTAACAATCTTCAGTCTTGACCTGCCGTTGCTTGGAGAACGCTTTTGGATGGGTAGGAATACATGACCTGAGAGCTCGGCCATACAGCAGCTGCTGTAGGGAATGGAGGATTAGGACGAGAACGTGGTGCAGCAATTGGAATAATCTATTGTGGATACCTAGGGGTTATAATACAATTGTACTCAAAAGAGGGAAGAAGTCTAACGTGCTCTATCATGTTTTGTTCGTTGATGAAGATTTACTTATACTGTTTCTTTGTCAAGTGGACAAATGCAGAAAAGACTGTCTGATATATTTCTAGTATACTTTACTGTGCTCCTGAAGATGATTCCCAAGAGATGGATAGTAAGTAGAAAACTATATGAAAGTAGCAAATCCCCAAAAATATAAAAACTAAAATAATCCAAAAAATATAAAAACTAATGTATCACAAAAATATAAAAACTAAAAAATACAAAATTATAAATACTAGGTATCCAAAAAAAATTATAAAACAAAAATCACAAAAAAAATCTAGAACTTATAAATCCCAACAAATATAAAAACTAAAATCCAAATGAATGAAAAAATATCAAAAAATTATAAAAACTTATAAATCCAAAAATATTAATACTAATAAATCCAACAAAATCTAGAACAAGTAAAAAATATACAAACTAAAAACATCCGAAAAATACACAATACAAGATAAAAATAAAAGAACTAAAAGTAAAAAAAAAAATAAGAATAAAAAATCTAAATTTTTGAAAAATAATTATCCAAAAAAATATAAGAACCTACTAATCTCAAGAAATATAGAAAATAAGAAAATATGAAAAAATACACGAGAATAAATATAATAATATACATAAAAAGTTTAAAAATTCCAAAAATATAAAAACTGAAAAATCCCCCCCCCAAAAAAAATAAAAAAATAAAAATGTAAAGATATATATAATGACTAAAAAAAAACATATATACTCAAACTCCTATAATTTATGAAATTGAAAAAGACGTTAAAAATTAAAGATGGTTTGTTCATTCAGAGGAAACTTGAAATCTATATCGGTGAAAAGCTTAAAGTTTGGAGAATCGGAAGACCTAGAAACTTGTGGCCGATGATATGAAAGATAAATAAAAAAAACAAAAATGGTACTTATTGGTAGAATGTGAGTTAATACAAGATGAAGGTAAATAGCCCAAATTAGATAAAAAAGGGTTTGATATAATAATAATAATAATAATAATAATAATAATAATAATAATAATAATAATAATAATAATAATAATAATAATAATAATAATAATAATAATTATTATTATTATTATTATTATTATTATTATTTTATTATTATTATTATTTTTATTATTATTATTGTTATTGTTATTATTACTATTATTATTATTATTATTATTATTATTATTATTATTATTATTATTATTATAATAATAATAATAATAATAATAATAATAATGATAATAATAATAATAATAATAATAATAATAATAATAATAATAATAATGAAAATAATAATAATAATAATAATAATAATAACAATAATAATAATAATAATAATAATAATAATAATAATAATAATAATAATAATAGTAATAATAACAATAACAATAATAATAATAATAATAATAATAATAATAATAATTATTATTATTATTATTATTATTATTACTATTTTATTATTATTATTATTATTATTATTATTATTATTATTATATTAATAATAATTATTATTATTTTCATTATTATTATTATTATTATTATTATTATTATTATTATTTTCATTATTATTATTATTATCATTATTATTTTTATCATTATTATAATAACTATTATAATAATAATAATAATAATAATAATAATAATAATAATAATAATAATAATAATAATAATAATAATAACAATAATAATAATAATAATTATTATTATTATTATTATTATTACTATTATTATTATTATTATTATTGTGATAATAATAATAATAATAATAATAATAATAATAATAATAATAATAATAATAATAATAATAATTTTCTGAATAAAAAACTGAAACTGTACAAAATTAATATCATGCATCGTGCATTTGAAAAGTTTCCTTATTCGGCCCCGATTAGCTGTGATCTGCACGACGATGACCTTGTACTGTATGTTGATGGGCATACCTTTTGAAATTAATGTTGCTGGTGTATACATTTCTTTATATGAGATCATGATTGAATCGCAAATAGATGAAATATTGCATGCAAAATTTTAAAACGAGAAGCACAATATTTTGAAAACAAATGACTTTGCTAAAAAGTACCTACTTTTTTGGGATAAAGCAAAGTTCTATGTTATAGCTTTTCCATCATCTCATCCTCTCGAATTAGGATTTATTCGTGTTTTTCACTTATTATCAAAATCTGGTAATAGATTGGGCATTGTGAAAAATGGTGATCTTCGCTTATCGTTTGAGCCGATCATAAAAAAAAAAAGACTGGCTGAGCAGCATCAACCACAAGGATCTCATAGAACAAATCTGCATTTTTGTACAGTGGTTACTTAGTACAATTTCTAAACGATTTATTTTGAGTTACTTATATCCATGAACGCTCTGTATGATATAATCATTAAATGTCTCTTAATAATTGATTGTTAGTCTTCCTTCAAAATAAAGCAAAATCATTTACTATATTTTTTTTTCATTATGGATATGAATTCTTTACCATTTGCATTAGGGAAAAACAAATGAATTTTGTTTTTCTTATAAATGTATATGAGGGTCCACATTAAAATATCAAGCGGATAAGGTGCCCACTGGTTATAAAAAAAAGGAGAATCCATGGTTTTTTTTTTTTTTATGCCAAAAATTTATTTTCCAAATCAATAGACTTCATTTTATATTGCGTTGATACTGGATGTAAATACAGTCATTTATTTTCCAAAAATATATGAATTTTTACGGGGCAAAAAAGTAAAGTGGGATGTTGCTATAAAGCTCCATGAACATTAAAATCATTTTATGATTTGACCTGACATTCCTGTCAAGTTATATTTATATACTGTGATGTTTGAATAGCATCATTAAAACTTTAAACCATAATGGTACTATTACGAAAACAATTATAGCAGTGAAAAATGAATTTCCACGACATCAAAACGAGATAATATATAGTAGTAGTTTGTTGAACATATTACCGAGTGAATATCTTTACCATCATTTACACATTAATATTTCATAACAGGCGTTGCTATTCATAAAAAGAATTCTCTTAGTTAAATGTGACATTATTCTCTCTCGATGGTTGGAGTCGAGCTTGCTTGGGTGCCATTTGGAAATGTTTTACCTAAAACAGGCTGTCGGTTCAAGACTGATCTAATTTAGCTACTGGCAAGAAAAATACAACTAAGTTTAATCTTTTTGTCGGAATTTTCCGAATTTCAATTCCCTCACTAGTTCAAAGTATTTTTAAACAGGTTTATAAAACTTTAACTAGAATGATTCACTTCTCCGTACAGTGAGATAGTTCTTGTACATACACATATACTACACACACACACACACACACACATATATATATATATATATATATATATATATATATATATATATATATATATATATATATATATATATATATACATATATATATATATATATATATATATATATATACATATATATTTATATATATATATGTATATATATATATATATATATATATATATATATATATATGTATGCATATATATATTCATATATATATATATATATATATATATATATATATATATATATATATATATATATATAAAACTATTGAAATGAGTGTCACTTTTATTATCAATCTGAAAAATTAATTATAACATTCCTAATAGAAAAGTTGATGAAATGCTTTCACCATCTACCTACCAGGTCCTTAGTCTACCAGGTCCTTAGTCTACCAGGTCCTTAGTTGTACAGTACACCAGCCCCTGCAACTTCTTTTATTTAATTTTCAATACTTGTGGTATAATAAGGAGTAGCTGTTTTCACTGACTGTAGATCTTTTGCAATGGACCAGACCATCCATTTCCAGCCCCCAAGTTGTCTTTGAAGACTAATCAAACAACTGCTTGTGACCATCAGAGGTTTTCTGAGGCAGTTAGGAGGATTTCAATGCGAGGTATTTGCACTTCAGGACTCGCAACTCGCAAGGCAAAACTTTCGACGATCTATCTGGTATATTTTTAGTGGATATTACTGAATGGAAGGCAATCAAGGATGGGGTAGATTACTGATTGCTCTCATATTTTATTATTGTTCAATCATCAAATTGTTTAACTGGGCTGTTCCAACCATACAAATTTCCTGTATAACCCCATACACACACACACACACTTATATATATATATATATATATATATATATATATATATATATATATATATATATATATATATGTATATATATATATATATGTATATATATATGTATATATATATATATATATATATATATATATATATATATATATATATATATATATATATATATATATATATATATATATATATATATATATATATATATATATATATATATATATATATATATATATATATATATATATATATATATATATATATATATATACACAAGCAGGAGTACATATTTGCTCATGGATTATGAATATGGGCATGTATCACCCTTCATTCGAAATTTTGCTCCAAATGAAGTCATGTGGAAAGCATTATTGTATAGTATGTTTTCAAGGAAAATTTTTAATGGCGGGACGTTCCATTAAGAAATTTTCCTCTGATATTCCAGTGGTTCTCCTAACAAAAGCAGTCTAATTTTCCCTCCACTGCAACAAAATTCATCTGCTCTTCTATTGTGTGTTATTCTTTTCTTACGTGTTGTTAGTAAATCCACTACTTTAGTTTTCTTTTGTATCCATGTTGTTTATGTCTCTTAGTGTTGTCCTCATCATTATTCTTTCCATATCTCTTTGTGATTTAACTAGCCTATGGACTATGGCTTCAGTAAGGCTCCCTGTTTCTGATGCATATGTTATTACTAATAGGACCATCTCATTAGATAATTTTCTTTCCAGAAAAACTGGTATTTTACTTTTCCTAATTTCGTTTGATTTACTCACAAACGCATATGCACACACATCCGCATGCAAACACATATATATATTCTTATGAAGCTGTTCTATCGTAAGTAGATTTTTTCATTCATGTATTTCATTTGTATATTTAAGAGATCTACAGCCAGCTCGAAAGGTTAGTTCCACTCATGTAGGATTAAGTGAATATATGTAAATTACATAAGACTGTTGTCATTTATTTAGTTGTGTTTTCGTTCACTTCCATAGATGTAAATTTATGTTATTTTAAGAAATTAAATTTTCATTTCACATAGTTTGGTTACTAGATCTTACGTGTTAAAAGGTATATATGGCACACAGGAAGTATGAAACACGGGGGATTGCACCATGTTTCCATGAGGTTAGAAGAGGCAGAGAGGTTTTAGACTAAAAGTTATTCTTTTTTTTTAATGTTATGAGACGGTTGCCTCATCAAGCGACGAAAAAACGATACTTCTTAAGACTAAGTTTACAACTGCCAAGATGGCAACATTGACATTGCGAGGGCTCGCCTTGACCTGGCTCCATGCGACGAGAAGGATTAACTGGAAAAAGTAATTAGGAGGATATATAAGGGCTTGTCATTGCATAGGAGAGATGATCCGCCTGACATTCCACAAGATCTGTACAGTACTTCCGCCAGTCCTCTCATCAGCATCTATCCAGCCGCTACGTATTTCCTCTCCAACGTGCATAGTGTTACCCCTCAAATAAGCATATTTTTTATTGTAAAATTATCAATTTATTATTGTCTGGCCCTGTGTGATATGGTATCACAGTGAAGTGCATTTATTCTTCCTTAACAGTTCAGTAACCTTATGTGAGCCCTAAGGATGTAAGAGTTATGTATTTGTAAGTGTAAATTTGATTTATTTTATAGTTTTAAATTGTCCAATCTTTTAATCAATTGTCAAAATTAAATATTTCCATAAATTAATATCCAGTGACATGAGTGATTGTATAATTTTTGAAGTGTCCTTTTGTCCTAGTCTAAGGTCAACTTCAGACTTGAATTTCAAGTGATTTATTTTTGGTATTACTGTTGAATTGTTATTTCTTTATAGAATATATATATATATATATATATATATATATATATATATATATATATATATATATATATATATATATATATATATATATATATATATATTGTGAAGTGTGTATTATTTCGATCAGTAAAATTTATTTCAGTACTTTGCTTGTATCCCCTAACTAAGAATATGAGTAAGAGATTGATTTAAGAATAGTTCCCATTAAAATTAAAGCAATCACCAAGTCTTGGTTTTGAATGTAAAGTATATATACCTTTAGATATTCC
>NC_090760.1:31109491-31111991 GCF_036898095.1 Palaemon carinicauda | reverse complement strand
CTGCCAGTACTGATATCACAGAAAAGGGTGGCACTGGAGTCATCGAGAGTGACGTCCTCCCAACAGAGGGATGTGCAGGATGTCCTACATGCTTGGTACTCTGGATCTTTTCATTGGGCTTCTGCCAAGGTGCTGTAATCCAATCAGAAGTAAATGGCATTCAATGTTTTTCTTAAAATGTCATCAGTGTCAGGAATCATTTTCCTCGAGACGTGCTGAAAGGTATGGCAGAGATATGTTGGCATAGACGGGTGAACCAGGTGCAGACTGTCAAGTGAAAGCTTGTTACACAGGCATGTGGTCCGTGCAAATAATGAAGGGTGTACCTTCCACAAAGTGGTGAAATTGACAGACAGCCAAGTGGACCGCCAGAAATTCGCGACTGAAGTTAGAGTAGCCGGATTCCGCCATGGACAGTTTTCTACTGAAGACGGCAAATGGGAAGGGCAAACTGTTGACTACTTATTCAAGGACTGCCTCAATAGCAATATCACTGGCATTGGTGTAAAGAAGAAGAGGTGCATGTGGCAAAGGTAAAGTGAGAGCAGCAGCAGTTTATAGGGCATTCTCTGCGCTACGGAGGACCGCTTCAGGAAAGAGCCCTACATTAGGTCTTTTGGCTTGCTCTTGAGGGAGGCAGAGAGGGGGGAAAGAGTGGCGGGGATGGCTGGCACGGAAATTTGATAATAGTTGATCACGCCCAATAATTTTTGTAGTGCTTTGACGGTCAAAGACGTGGGGAAGTTCCAAACGACTGCTACCTTCTCAGAGAGAGCATGGATGCGTAGATGAGGGAGGTGTTTCTCCTAGGAGGAAGAGAACACAAGTATGTCGTCCATGTAACATACACAGAAGGGGAGGTCCCATAAAATACCGTCTATGACACGCTGGAAAGTGGTCCTAGAATTACGAAGGACAACACAGGAATAATTGAAGGTATATGTACCGAAGGAAGTGGTAATGGTAGTCTTGGGGATGTCTTCTGGGATCAGGGGTATCTGATAATACCCCTTCCAGAGGTCAAGCATGGAGAAAACCTTCACTTTTTGCAAGTAGGATGTCACATCCTTTATGTTTTGGAGTGATTCGGTTCTCCCTGCATGTTCAGGCTCCTGTAATCCCCACATGGATATGAAGAGCCATTTTTCTTCAAGACAATGCGTAAGAGGGACGACCATGCACTTGAGGCCTTCTTCCATTTCGGTGAACATTTGTTTAGTGGCTGACAAATAATCCAGTGCCAGATGCCTGAATTTGGCGAAGACGGGGGGGCCAGTTGTCTTGATATGGTGATAAATGCTGTGTTTTGTGGGAACCGTGGCCATCGATAAAGTTCTGTATGGAAAACTTCCCTTTACTATGGGAGCATGTGAGCGTAGGCATTTTTGGGTGCGCTGATGTTGAGAAGGTCGAAGGGGCAGCTTAGAGAGGTGTTGAGGAGTACGAATCCATGTTGACTAACTGTCATTGAACTACATTGACCATGTAAAAATGTGATAGGAAATCCACACCTAGAATTGGTAATATGACGTCAGCAAAGAGAAATATCCGAATATATCTGGTGCTTACAAACGATAATGTAGGGGTATCATAACTATGGGTGGGTATCGCAGATCCGTTGGCAGCTACCAGGTGGAATGCGGCAGATTTAAACAGAATATGCCATTTCCTGGAGAGTGGTCTTGGCAGAAAAGAATGGTAGGCACCTGTTTCTACCAAAAATGGCACGCCCTTACCTGCGTTGTGTAAAAAGAAAATATTAGTGACAGGGGAGGACACTGCTGCAAGCGATGGCCTACGTACACGCTTTATGGCAACTGACAACCATTCACACATTTCTTCACAGCAGTCCTGAATTTGGAGTGGTAGTAGCATAACTGCAGCCGATGGGCGTCGGTAATTGAGTGGAGAAGTTGCTGGTTGGGGCGTAAGGGAGGGGTGTTTTATACTGGTGGTGGGTGGCATTGTCACTACTTCTGCACGTCATGAGCTGGGCGTCCATGTCCTACAGCATTCACGTCAACTTCGTTCGATGTTAAATATTTGTCCACTTTGGTAGGAGTGGAGACGTTGATGAAGGTCTGGAAGGTGGTGAATTAGCTGTCCATATGGGCGTTGACTTTGGTCATCAGGTCCTTCATTTGCAAAATATCGACATCGGGGATGGCAGTACGTACAGTTTCGGGTAGTCACCATACCCAAAGTACACAAAGTAGATTCGCTTCACGAGGAGATCCGTAAGCAGCAGGTTGCAGGCAGGCATTACTGGTCATTTTCCTGAGGGTGAGTGAAGCCCTTTTGCCCCCCCCATTGGTTGTTGAGAGAGCTGAAAAAGTTTTGATATGCAGGTGGACGGTGATGGCAAGTACCACTCCGGAAGTTATGATTTGAGGTCTTTGTACATTATGGGGGCGATGCCTTGCACGCACAGCCAGTTGGAGATATCCGGGAAAGTGACCCTGGAGATGGCCATGAGAATGTAATCAGATTTGGTGCTTGA
>NC_090760.1:31089491-31094491 GCF_036898095.1 Palaemon carinicauda | reverse complement strand
AAGAGTTTAATTCTATAAAGATTTAAAAAGGGAAAAGTTTGTGCTGCAGAGTCCATTTTCCAGTGCTTAAGATTCAAGGGTGTGAAGTTTCATTTTGATGTTCAACAAAAATATCTATTTTGAAACATTCACAGCCCATATGCATTTCTTTTTACCATAGAATCCACCTCTTTTGGAATAAAGGTCGATTTCTTATTATTTATCCAAGGAAGACTTATTTCATTAATATCATGTACAGTTCCGGACTATTCCAACGAGTCAAGTTTACTGAAAAACAGGGTTTGTGTCAGGACTTGTGGTGGTAGTACTGACGATAAAGGCAAAATGGGTGGAGGTGTACTGCCACTAAAGTATTGCCTATCAGCTTAATAATATAAACGGATAGATCTTACATAAACTACGTTTTGTTAAAGCTGGCCGTAATACTGTGCACGCGACAGTTAAGGTTTTAAAATTAGAATAAACATTAGCTTTACGAGTTTGAGATGTTCTTCCACCAATAAGATTTCTAATAAGGGGGAAGGTGTCCTCAAAAAACATTATGACGTTAAGATTTTAGTAATGAATACCTCTAAATAGTAGCATATGCCTTCGGAATATGCAAATAAATATGGCTACTGTGATTTTCTTTCATTCAAAACCTCTTGGAGTACAATTTTCCACGTCTGAAAGAGAGTCCAAATTGGATCACTTCGTGAGCCAAATTGCAAAACTGATAATGTGTTATTATGACGTAAGCCCAAATGCTATCAATAATTTAGATTTTTTTTTTCTAGTAATTTGCAAATGAAATTAGTCAGTGAAATTTGTCTAAATTGTTTGGATTACTGGTTCCTTTTCCTGGCTTCGTTATTGATATAACTGTTGCATGTTTCCATGGCTTTCAAAATATATGCTTAGTTCAAAAAGGATTATAAAATTCTAGTAGATAGGACTTTGCCAATGGGCCTAGATTTCTTATATCAAGATTCATATCGTCTCTACCAAGGGCCAATGAACCACAATTTGATATCGTTAATTTCAGCTCAACTTCAGTAAGTCTTTTATTTCAATAGATATGTTTCACAACATCAAAATTCAATATAATTGTCTCTTCTTTACTTTTGATGAATTGAAAGTGGGCATCCATATTACTAATACCGCTTTGCTTTTGATATGTCGTCCAAGAATATTCGAGATTACCAGTTTTGATGTTCCCACTTTATTTACATATACCCCTTTTTATAAACAATGGACTTTACCCTAACTAGACTGTTTCTCAACTTGATGTCTATATTTCACGAATTTAACAAACTACTTGGGTTTCCCGTAACTATACCTTTTTTTTTTCTTTCAACAAAGTTCACGAATAAGTTGATCAAAAGGCATTATTTCCCTCGTAGTTCCAACCTTTGCTAATATGTGAACCTTGATAAATTAATTATGACCTGTCGCTTTTAAGACCTTATTTTACAGGCCTTTTTTTATAATAAGTTTGTTCTTTTTAGAAATAGACACTATCTCACTTAGTTTTAGAATACACGAACTTATTTCACCTAAACGTTAGACCTAGAACACGGTGATCATTTTTTAATCTTAGACATTTCAATTTCCTGTTGTGATGGATAGATTGATACCACAGTTATAAATGTTTTATCGGACTCCCATTAAAAAATTTCAGTCATTATTCATATGAGTATGAAGCTAACTCTTGTAAAACACTAATTTTTAGAGCTTTTAATCCATATGTCCCATGGGGAAATTGAATATCTAAATTCATATTTTATCAGCAATTGCTTTCCATGTAACTTGTTTGAAAAGGTTACCAAACACTATTTAGATAAGGATTTGTCTTTCTCTCTGAAAGCCACAGTACATTATACTCAATGTTCCTAAGAAGCAAATTTATGTGTCGTTACTGTTTAAATAGTACAAAATTTTAAATGTTAACTTAGGATTGCTTTTCTGATTTTCATCATTTTATAGTACATGCTCTTATGAGCTTTCCTACAGAAACTGGAAACTTGTACTTTTTCAAGTATCTATGACATAAGGATCTCAAAACAAGCTGTTTCCAATTTTTCTGACTCCTGTTACTGACCAAATCCAAGATAGCTGACAAGTGTCATGACACTATATCCAACACGTCTTATCTAGCTAAATACATTTAATATCCAATTTCATTTTGTCTCGTATGATATCCACTTTCCGTTATGAAGAAGTAAATTATGAAATTATGTAAGTAGATAAATGTTTGTAAGATTCAAAATGGTGTTCACCAAATACCATATATTTCTTGAAATTTTAAGTATAACTACACTGTTAAAAACTGTAATTTTAATCGGAAATACTCCGTAAAAATATACTGTTCCCGACCGTATTTCAGTAAAATACAGGAGACCGTAATATCTACTATTATTTATGTCCATATAACCATATTTGTAACGGCAAATGCCTGGCGTCATTTATTCCTGGATTTTTATCGTTCTTTTACGCCAAATTTTCAAGTGTTAACACAAAAGATTAAATGTAGCACAAAAAGAGGATGTTGCACTGAATGTGTTGAGCGACAAAGGAGATAAAGGGAGAAATTAATTTATCAGAGGTACGACAGGGGTTACAGAAGCTTCAAAAAAGGCACAGGAAGTAAGATTGAGATGCTATGGACATATGATGAGGCGGGATGAGGAGTATATTGGATTCATGGTGATAGAGATGGAGGTTCCTTGAAGGCGACGGAGGTGAAGACCAAAGAAGATATACAGGAAAAAAATATAAATAAAAACATTGTATATAACAGATTGAGCTAGAAATACTCAGCAAAAAGATCGACCTTATATAAATCGGCTGCTAATGCTGTAAAATTGAAAACACAAAAGACCGTGGTGAAAGGGCAGTTTCACATTTTATTCAATGATAGACTGAATGGTGAGTAAGATATGTGGGGGAAAAAATGTCTCATATCATGTATAAAACTTAGAATAATGTTTGCAAAAAGGTAAAGCTGAAAATCTGTTCTGAAGAAATTACCCTAAAAGCCTCTAATTCTTTGTTCACGCATCTCCTCCTCTTTGCTAAGTCATCAAGAGAACTGGTTTTGGATGAAGTGAATGGGAGCTATGAGTATTTATAGCACACTGGTAAAGACTGATGCTTCTCTTCACCTAGGATTTTGCACTTGAAACAACAGCACCGTATCATTCTGGGACTCAAATTGTATTCAGAAGAGAACGAGTCCATCTTGTTTGATAAAATGCCCAGAAGGCTGATACACGAGGTTGTAAGGAGCTTGCAGAATCTCTTATATGAATGATTGAATTGAACTCATCCACATACAGACAGGAATATATTATTATTATTATTATTATTATTATTATTATTATTATTATTATTATTATTATTATTATTATTATTATTTGCTAAGCTACAACCTTACTTCGAAAAGAAGGATGTTATAATCCCAAGAGCTCCAACAGGGAAATAGCCCAGTGAGGAAAGGAAATAAAGGAATACATAACCTATAAGAGAAGTAATAAGCAATTAAAATAAAATATTTTAAGAACATTAACATTAAAATAACTCTCATATATAAACTATGAACATTTTAGAACAGGGGGAAGAGAAATAAGATAGAAAAGTGTACCCGAGTATATCCTCAAGCAAGACAACTCTACCCAAAGGCAATGGAAGACCATGATACACAGGCTATGGCACTACCCAAGCTTAGAGAACATTGGTTTGGTTTTGGAGCGTCTTTCTCTTAGAGGAGCTACGTACCTTAGATATTCTCTTCTATCCTTACCAAGAGGAAAGTAGACACTAAACAGTTACAGTGCAGTAGTTAACCCCTTGAGTTAAGAAGAATATTTTAGTAATATAAGTGTTGTCGAGTGTATGAGGACAAGAAAGGAATGTGGAAGGTATAGGCCAGACTATTCTGTGTATCTATATCTCAACGGGTGGCTGGTGATTATTTCTCCAGAGAATCCGCTAAACGAACATACTAAACAACTACGTATGTTTAGCAAAACCAGAAATATGAGTTGCAAAAGTACGTGACAATACTTGGATACAGGTCTACAGTACATTTCTTAGTGGCAAGGATACAAAACTGTAATCAACTCTTTATTTGGAACAAAATATGATAAAAAATTGCAGCATTTCTTTGACCATTCATACACACATATGTGTTCTATCTTCTAGTTCATCTATGATAAAAATTTAACTTGGGAAGAAGTAGACAAGTTATTAATACTCAATGCCATAGCAAGAAGGGCTGTTAATACCCCACATATCTACTGCTTAGACACTGAAGTATTGGCTCTTGCCTTACAAAGAATTCTGCGTCTGAACAAAGAGGCCATCGTGATAATGGAAACTGGTGACCAAAGAAGGCAGGTGAAGCTTAATGTCCTTAATGATGCTGACGGTTCAAACAAGATTGTCATGCTAATAGTGGGTGTGATACCACAGACCACATATTTGGAGAAGGACAACTAACCTGCTTCAATGCATTTATGAATGCCAATGGCACAATAATCAAGACATTGACAAAGCTTGGTGGTAGTCCAAAGCGTTCACAGGGTGTTTTACAATGGTGTGAATCTTTCATGTGTCAGCTATTCGACTCAAATCTTACTGCAGGTAAGGAACATAGGTGGTACATGTTTCACACCTTGAATGTGAAAGAAGCTGTGGACAAACTGCCACTTACTCAGGGTACTATTATTTACCTTATTAACAGGGATCATTTAAAGGATAATAGTTGGATGCAAGACATTGTGGCTCTTCCAACAATTTTAGATCTAACCAAATATAAATGGACTAGAGAGATGATGGTACATATACTCCCTACTTGTCACAAAAGGCACAAGCTCCTGTAGCTGTTCCGGAGCTTGTTAGATGTAGCTACCCTGCAAGTAAATGTAATGGTCATTATAGCTGTAAGATTAAAATTCTTCTATTCTCAGAACTGTGCAAATGTGAAGCGAATGATAAAGAAAACTATCTCAGTGTGATAA
>NC_090760.1:31074491-31079491 GCF_036898095.1 Palaemon carinicauda | reverse complement strand
CTATATCTAAGGATAACCAAGAAATTATTACAATTGATTTGAAGGTTACTTCTTTATCCATGGTTAATAAAGAAAAGATTTCTTACTCAGACATCTATAATTACTTGTAAGAAATAGGTTAGACAAATATTTGCAGTATCCTTTAAAAAAAAAAGCTAAATAAATACCAAAATAGCTATTTGATAAGCTACTTCCTGAAAGAAGAAATTTTATTAAATTCACGATATATAAAACAGGAAAAGAATTCCAAAGTTCGATAGTCAACAGAAGGGAATTCTTAATAAGGCAATATTGATGGCAAAAAAAGGGAAGGGGGTAATATGGGGTGAGGAAAGGGGAAACACTTATCTTGAGCCTAATGGTGCCAATAGAAAATACAATAAAGATATGCGTAATTTGGAGAGGAGAAGTAAAGAGAGAAGAGATTAGAGAAGGATTATTTAAGGAACGTTTAATAAATACTATTAAAAAGGGAGACAAATAAGGAAGAATCCAAAACATTCAGGCAACATTCTAAATTGCTACTGGAAAACATCATAAACAGCAGTTGGCAAATGTTTTAGAACCAAAATGTATCTTGTAAGAAAAGATTATGTAATTCTCTTCTTAGTCAAACTGAAAAATCCTTGTTAGGCGTGAGTGAAACATTTATCTACATAGGTTGAGTAAAATATGGTTAGTTTGATGGTCAACAAACGTTGAAATCAAGAAGAGAAACTGTTAGAATTTTTGTATGTAGAAAAATAAAGGATCAGAATTTATTGAAAACCTGTATCTTACTAAAAAGCTGAATAAACCGGAAGATTCTGTTTGGAAGATTAGGGGTTGAATTACAAGGTCAACACTAAAGCAAAATTTTGTATTTATATCATTATCATCAGCTTCATTATCATTATTGTCATTCTTATCATCATCATCATCATTATTGTTATTATTATTAATATTATTATTATTATTATTATTATTATTATTATTATTATTATTATTATTATTATTATCTATTCGGCAATTTGTGGGAGATTGTGGTGTACGAGTGTACTTTCGGGGTACCCACTCTCACCAGGTCATGACTATTTCCTCTATTTCAAGAACGCCCCCACCCTCCACCATTTTAGATTTCAGAAGTCGTGTTCACATAATCATTTTCACATGACCGTCGACTCTCACCCCAACAAAATTCCACTCTAATGCCTCTTGTTACAGATGGCCCATGTGCCACAAGAGTGAATGAAATGAATAAAACAACAGCATAGGAAATGGAAAATTAAGGCAAAATGGTATATTCAACTCTGGGAAATACTTATTTTTCATTATATTGGAGAGATGTATGCACAGTATATGAAAGGTAAATGAAACTAAAAATAGATTTTTCCTATCGAGGTTATAATAAATATTTCATGCTCATCCTGTATCAGCTTTTGTATTGTCACACACGCACGCACACACACTCACGCACACAACACACACACATATACACACACACACACACATATATATATATATATATATATATATATATATATATATATATATATATATATATATATATATATATATATATATATATATATATATATATATATATATATATATATATATATATATATATATATATATATGATGTGGCTTCCGTGGTCTGGGCACTAAAAATATATTATCCTATGGCTTGTGACTGGGAATCAAACATATAATATTATATATATTAAGACTGCCAAGTTAATCAACCTCTCGAATTTCAAACTTACTTGTTTGCTTTTACATTAAAACTGTTACACTTTAAAACATCAATACACGAATCCCGAGACCGTTAAATAAATCCAAGACGGCAATATATAAAACACTGAATATCCAAAAGTCTCTTAAGTACACTCAAAACTAAACTGTGTAATTACTCCTAAGTATTGATAAGGCGTATTTAAAACTTACAGTGGTTCTTAACAGGAAACGAGCGGAATCTGGTTTCAAATAATGATGATTGGAATAATACACTCTACAAAAATAAATATATTCCATATAAGTTACAACACTTTGAAAAGAATTTACATAACAAAATAAGTCACTGGATAACAGTTAAGACTAAACATAACTTAGATTAAAACAAATATGTCACGATCTGAAATTATTTAATAACTTAACTTGAACTATTATATCTGAATAAACCTTAGACTAAGAAAAGAAATAATACAATATCAATTATACAAAAGCTTTATATTGAAACTGAATGATACAATATACAAGTTTGACACTTAATGAAAAATAGATAACCAGATCACGTTATATCATCTTAACCTTCCTACAGGGCCAATTACAAACACTTTATACAACGTCAACTCTCGCCCTAAAACAATGAATTAAAATCACTGTTCCGTCTTACGTATCTTTACGACACATGATTTGCTTTGGGGCACAGAGTCATTTAGGCGAGGACACACTAAACCGTACTGAACAGTTCCAACAACAATACTTGGAGCTGCATGCGAGAGAGAGAGAGTGATAGTTGTCTGTCTTAAGGCAGCAATCTCTATCTCTATATCTGTAACCTTACCTTGGTGTCACCTTTTATATGAAATTTGGCTGATTCCAGAAGGTTCCAGGATCAAGGTCTGGTAGCATGGGGACTGGGCCAAGCATCAAAATTGCTAAGTATTACTCTACCAAATACTGTACTCACGCCACGCCAGACAGCTCTCTCAGGCAGCTAGCTCCACCCACCCTTTGTCCCAGAAATAAGGAAAAAGATAACATCTTACCGCCTAGCTCTTCACGAAATTCCTAAAGCACACGTAACAAAGCGATCTCTCTCAAACATGATGCAATAGCTCATAGAATATAAAAGAACATTACCTAAGCCCATGTTCATATCTCACACGAATCCAAAACACTCTAAAATAAAATCCGTAAGACTTGGTATCAAACACACGTGAAATAAAAGTTAATTCTTAAAGATATCGTAAATGTACATATACTAACATGAATAGAAAAATACAATGAAATTTACGACGGAAGTCTTACGTAATTTACACAAAATACTCATATCTATATGAGAGGGACTCATTCTACCAGCTGGGTAACATCACTTTAATGCACAAATGAAGCATAAATAAAATCATGAATAAACTATTATATTTACTCTACACTAGACCAGCTTCGTAAGAATATATTGTTAATCTTTCATGGTTTGAGTGCTATATATGAATATAGATATGGCGCTGTATAGATTGTATGTAGGCTACATGAATATATGTCTTATTTGTGTGTGAGGTACTGATTATGTAGGACATTCATGTATTTATCCATTATTTTTTTATGATTATACTGTAATATCTTGGTGTTGCTTTTATTCAATAGGGAAAATTGATATTGTATTTTTGGTGAATTTTAGTATTTATATATTTTTAATTAAACCACCTAATTTAAAGAACTCTCCTGAAATATGATTTATTATTATTATTATTATTATTATTATTATTATTATTATTATTATTATTATTATTATTATTATTTCCACTTACTCTGCGAGATTTTAGCACAGTTTATTCGCAAATTACCTACGATACATGAGATTTGAAGAAAAAAGCCAAAAGAAAAAAAAAAACTCGTACAAAAACTTTGAAAAGAACATATTACAATAAAGAACTCGTAAGGATCACCAACAATCAATCGACCATCAGATTATAACTTAATATACAGAGGAACTCGCCTACAGACACATATTAATACTGCAAATAAAACGCAAAGCAAACCTTTGATGCCTTAAAAAACCTTTTATTGAATTTACCGTAATCTAGGCACAAATGCGTTATAATTAACAATTCTGTTTGTATTTTGGAGACCGTAATGGGAATGAGATGGGTTCATGAAAATAGATTGAATTTCCAATGGCCTAAGCTCTTACATTCAAGCTATTTCATCTGCTCATACAAAACGCTTCCTTCCATAGTGAAATCCAGTATTTAATTAAAGTACCAACATACCATGAAACATTACTAATAACTTTTAAAGGTTATGTCGAACAGAAAATGTTTATTAACACCTCTGTAATAAAGAGAACCCCATTTATTTATTTATTTTTCGTTTTACTTGAGTTGCCTGTTGATAGCCATTTCTATTTATTATAGCATCATATCATTGGAATGAATATTTAACTGATTAGAAATTGTGCGTGGTTGCAATTTAAAACATAATCGTTTTATATTGTATTCCTACTTTTTCTAGGTATGCAGTAGAGTTATGTTAGGATTACTGCTTTAGAAAAAATGAAACATGGAAGGAGAATATCAGTTTTGTTCCATCGTCCATCCCAATAAATCACAACCATCTATGTTGAACTTGTGCAGGCAAATTAACACAATATTCATATTCCGCTGATTTTTTTCTTATTCACATTTTATGGATAAGTAAAAAATCTCTAACAAACCTGTAAGGATTTTTTTTTCTCTTTTGTCAATGAAAGAAATATGGAAGTGCCGTGAAAAGACGACAAACCGATTTCTATGAACGAGTTCATAAACTGTCCTAGTATTATACGATTCTAAATTTCCTTTAATGATTCTTTATTAAAGTTAGGGTCTGCTCAAGTAATGCAATATCGCAACGTTTGTTTATTCTCTCAGTAAGAAGGAAAGTTTCTTCCATTCTAAAGTTTCTGGCAATAATGGCCAGACCATTTTGCAACGTTGCCCTGAATTGACGCGCAATTACCCCTGAAAAGAACACGAAGATGACAACAATAAGTGAAGAATTATTTGAAGGAAATTATAAAAGCATTCTTTATCGATTTCGTAGTTTTTGATAGCATATTATTCATCATTCACTTTCATATCCAATACAGAACTTTAGACAAATATATTACATTACCTCTTTTTGTTGCATCTTTTTTAATTGATGATATTACATCCCTCCATCTTGCGTTTGTTGTATCAAGATGAATATAGCAGTTGTCTCCTTTCGTAGTATTCTGGATGGTCTGTTATATGTTCACAAATGCATAATCACTGCAT
>NC_090760.1:31066991-31069491 GCF_036898095.1 Palaemon carinicauda | reverse complement strand
TTCTAGAGTTAAGTTTTGACTTCATTATAGCTTTGATTCTTTGCATGTTTTCGCTTCTAATCTTTTCCTTCATATCTTGGTGTTTTATTACTTTTCCTTCTATTGCCCCTAAATATTTAGAGCCTGTTTCTTTCCTATCATTGATGACATTTCCATCTGGCATCTTTATCCTTTCCGTCCTTGCTAATTTTCCCATCTATATGCTACCTAGAGTAATATTTTCATTTTCAAACTCCATCTTGATGTCTCTTAATACAATTCTTACTATCTGGATTACCCTGCCTATTTCCTTAGCATCTTTACAGAAGAGAACATCAGGTGATTTATTCTACTGCCTCATTTCTTCAGTTGACACACATAGCTACTACGAAGAGTAGCCGGTATAGTGAGTTCCCTTGGAAGATTCCTCTAGAGATGTTTACCCCTGAAAACCGTTTTCCAGTTCTATATTGTATTTTTGAGCAAGTTGATAGTGCTTCATTAAGCATTTTATCGGCCAAGAGTGTGGTACTATGTCAAACGCTTTCTTGTAGTCTATCATTATCATACTCTGGCTGCTTTTCCTTGTTTTGCCCTTAAAAACGGAAAACGAGCTGAGTAGGGCATAGCTATATTGTTATTATTATTATTATTATTATTATTATTATTATTATTATTATTATTATTATTATTATTATTCCTGAGTAATTTTGTATAATGATACCTTAATAATGAAATTTGCTGCACGGTATGGACCAGAAAATACTGTAACAATCCCAGAAGAATCTAAGACCCCACCGAAGAAAAGGCAGTTGTCCCATTCTCCTCTGTATGGTATCTACTCGTACAATGCTAAGTTGGGAACCTTTTTATATCTCTGTAAGATTAAACGTTCTAGGGACCACCAAAGTACTGCATGCCATCGAAACAGAGCTTTAGTTTTGGGGATAGAGTTCTTGCTGTAAGAAGGGTTCCATTGAAAAAGTCAATGGAGTCATCTACACTTTGGAACTCCCTTGCATTTCTTTGCGTATCACCTAATTCTGTATTTTTTTTTTCTAATATAATTTTTTTCAGATTTTTCTGTAGTAATCTTTGTATCACATTAGAACACTATTTCCAAGGATAATACTATTTTATGCATAACCACTTCTGAGCAAATTTTCCAATTTGAACTCATAATTGAAAGGTCAATGTGTGATGAACTTCTGGTCTGAATATGAAAAAATGCAGGCTTTCCTGTAATAAGCAGCCAAACATCTTCATATTCTGTAAGAGATGAAATAAAGTTGCCCTTTGAATTTGCTAAAACATCACCCCATTAAGGTTTTCTACCTATCGAATCTTCAAAAAGGAGGCCGTGTTAGGGAGTTGATGAAATATCTCAACTAGATCCTCATGCAAAACATTATTATTTGGGGGTGAATACAGGGAATAATTTGTAAAATCTTTTCCTATATCTGGGGAACATTACAGTGGATATACTATAACCTTCCACTATTACTCTTACTTTGTTGGTTTTCAGGTGCTCATTAGTTTTTATAATCATGTTGACACAATTATGGGTGGGTATTTATGAATAAGCAGCTCTAATTCTTATTTATTCAGTTGTAGTGTAGAAGTGAAAATAAGACTATTTATTGTATGATAATTGTGGTGAGATCGTACCATTAGAATTTCGTGATTTGTAAGAAATTCCATTTGATGATTTTATTTATGTTCTTGATATAGTGGGCCTGAAACTTATACTTTTCTTAATTGGCTTCATTATTCCATGTTTTGGTGCCTGATGAACATCTGAATTAATAAGATTTAAACGACTTTAGGCTTTTCTATATACTTTGGTTCATCATCAGCTTCATCCAAGTTGTTGGATGATAGAAGATTATATAAAATTTATGATTTTATTTAATATCTAGAGTAAGGGGAAAGAGATGGAATTTACTAATCTAGTTTTACTGACTTTGGTAGTTGTTCTTCTGGTTGGACCTCTCTTACATTTGGCAAAGTTGTAGCCATTGAGAGTCCCTTACTGCCATCTGCTGTAGAAGAAAGGGATTAGGCTAGAATATACCTGTTTCAAGAGAGCTGGCAACTCTTTCAGAGTAGATTTACTTGGTTCAATAAACTTTGTTCATGTATCATTTGGCGCTGATTCATAACACTGTCCTTACTTTTTCTCACATGGTTGAGTCAGTCTCTCTCTCTCTCTCTCTCTCTCTCTCTCTCTCTCTCTCTCTCTCTCTCTCTCTCTCTCTCTCTCTCTCTCTCTCTCTTTCCTTGAATTTTTTTCCAGAAAGTACAGAATACATTTATAACTATCATTGCATATTATATCTAAAACGCTTTACGGCCTTTTTTCCCTCCGCTTTTTCAAAGGTCAAATAATGTGCAAACACCAGTCTTTTTCTCTCCAAGTTTCCCATGAGAGACTACAACGACTGTTGATGGAAATGAACCTATTCGATGCTGAACCTTCTGTTTCTATTCCAGTGCTTTAAAATTATTACTTGTTTAATTC
>NC_090760.1:31051991-31056991 GCF_036898095.1 Palaemon carinicauda | reverse complement strand
CCGTCACAAATAACAGCCCCCTATTTTAGCAGAGATTTTGTCCTAGAACAGGACCACAACTCTGCATGCCACTAGCCTTAATGACTCCTCCCTCAGTGAGTCTCACCACAATAAAGAATTAATTTCTAAGCTGCAGCTAGGTTTATAATTTTACTTTATTTTGATAGTATGTTAACTTTAAGTGCCACACAAAAGTAAGCATGCTGGTTGTGAAGTAACAACAAAAATTGTAAAATGCAATAATAGTTAAAGTTAAGTGACCTATGTTATTATTATTATTAAATGCTAAGCTACAACCCTAGTTGGAAAAGCAGGATGCTATAAGCCCAGTGGCCCCAACAGGGAAAATAGCCCAGTTAGGAAAGGAAATAAGGAAAAATAAAATATTTTAAGAATAGTAACAATATTAAAATAAATATTTCCTATTTAAACTATAAAAACTTTAACAAAACAAGCGGAAGAGAGACTAGATAGAAAAGTGTGCACGAGTGTATCCTCAAGCAAGAGAACTCTAACCCAAAGCAGTGTAAGACCCTGGTGCAGAGGCTATGGCACTACCCAAGAATAGAGAACAATGGTTTGATTTTGGATTGTCATTCTCCTAGAAGAGCTGCTTACCGTAGCTAAAGAGTCTCTTCTACCCTTACTAAGAGGAAAGTAGCCACTGAACAGTTACAGTGCAGTAGTTCACCCTTTAGGTGAAGAAGAATTGTTTGGCAATCTCAGTGTTGTCAGGTATATGGGGACAGAGGAGAATCTGTAAAGAATGGGCCAGACTATTCGGTGTCTGTGTAGGCAAAGGGAAAGAATCGTAACCAGAGAGAAGGGTCCTATGTAGTACTGTCTGGCCAGTCAAAGCACCCCATAACTCACTAGCAGTAGTATCTCAACGGGCGGCTGGTGCCCAGGCCAACCTACTACCGTGCAAAAGTTATCTGGTCGTTGGATCAGGGTCTTTTTCAGAATACATCGTGTCAAACTCAAAATATTGTGGACATCTTATCCTCTGAGTGAGGAACCTAATCGGCTTATCCACAAAAGTAGATTAAGCTCTTAAAGGCCAGAAGAATTGCACTGTACCTTTTTAAGAAAGAGACCATAACCTCAAGCAGCAGAGTTGATGATGAACGATTTCATATTAACAATGATAAACAAAAAAGAAAAAAAATGTATCACGTTGATGGTGTGTCTGCCTTATATTTGAAAAAAAAAAAAATAATTATGTGTATGGAAGTCTAGTTTGGAATTATGTTACTACCATAAGAAAGTTATCTTTATTAATTCCTATTGCTTATTTATTTTTGTCTGATTCTCCTTTTGGTGCGTACGACTTGACTTATTCCACGATAGAATATACTTATTTTTGTAAAGTGTGCTTTATTGCTATTACCACTATTTTTTCTCAGAGCTTTGCTCATATTCCCTGACTAAGACCCAAGTATGAGGTTGGTTTTGAATAGTTTACATAACTAATCACCAAGTTTTGTTTTGATTATAAAGTATGAGACTTTTGGACATTCAGCGTAATATTCTCAGAGCTCAGGTATTATTTTTCACGTGTAACACACTTATGTAATATAATTAGGTTAATTTTGGAGCTCGGGAATTTATGTAATGCTCTAGCCATAATAATATATATATATATATATATATATATATATATATATATATATATATATATATATATATATATATATATATATATATATATATATATATACATGTGAGTGTGCGTGTGTTTGTGTGTGTATATTTTTTTGTTTGTTTATGTGAGAGAGAGAGAGAGAGAGAGAGAGAGAGAGAGAGAGAGAGAGACGCATATCACATACCACGATAAAAATAAAATGTGAAATATATGAAATATTTAGATCTTACTTTTAACCTTCTATCCCTCCAGTTCTTCTTCATATCCGTGACTCTCTTCCATTTAAGGATACCCTTTGCCTTCAAAAAGAAAATAATGAGGTTATTATAGAAGCTCGAGACCTACACCCTTTGCTATAAACCCTAAAGCGATGCCCCTCGAAAAGCGAGGTCCCATTTTTCTTTTCAAGTGAAGTGGCCCAGAAATGTTGAAGTGAAATCAACTATTGATTCCATTAACTCTATAGGCCGAGAGGGATTTTAGATGTGAAAGTAAACGAGCTATCGGGGTACTTTTTATCTCTCTATTTTCTCAAACGAATGGAAGAGCAGCGAGGATTAAGGAATGAGGGATGAAAAGAAAATTACTTTTTGGAATAGGAAGGAAATAGATGAGGAACCTTTTCATGTGATTTTTAGGCTTCATCATTTCAAGTCTCCTATTTTTTCCGTCACAATTTATTTTATGAAAATAATGATGTTCACATAGCTCAGTTGCTCCCATATATCCATACTTACAAGGACGTTCTGGCATCAACAATATATCTAATAACAATATTTCAACAATGCAATGCACAATATCCTTCATGCGATATATTTAGATAGATCTATCTATATTTTCTGCGTCCATTAAACAATATATTATATAAATTTCTGCTCCATGATATAATAGGAAGTTATGAGGGTGGATTATTCAATAAAAAAAAAAAAAAATTTTTAAATAAAAAAAAAAAAAATTGGGAAGATGTATGTCACAGATATCTTATTCTTGAACATGATACCTAATATATTTCCGATAAACACAGTATTGACATACTAATGCTAATTCTGAAGATGAGCTTTGCCAGATATGATAACATTCAAATAGCATCAGACTTGTATCACAAAGCATCTGATTAACCATGTAGGAGGCAACGAATGTTCATCCAATACTGTATCTATTACTAACATTTTATCCACATTGTTTACACATTCCCGAGTTTAATAAATGCCTTCTATTAGTTTTCCATTGTGTGCTTTGGGCGGATATTGCACTTTTATCCGCTTAAGATTTCGGTTTTTTTTTGTTTGTTTTACCAATACCGATATTTATCTTGAATTGCTTCATTTCGCTTTTGGGGTTTTCGAAAATAATTCATATATACCGCTGGATAAATATTACCCTTTTTCAAACATCTGTTGAATGCATAAGATAGATAGTATATTTTGATATATGCTAAAGAAACAATTTCTTCAAATCAAGTTTAGAAACAAATCATGCGTTATCATAGGAATTGTTATTTGTATAACAATTTTAATTTCCTAATTCCATGGATATAATTTTTAGAAGTTTTTAGCTAATGCAAGTCTTTACTTTCATTCTCCTTTTGTAATAAAGTTATAATCGTTAATCATGAGAGTACACAGAGTTAAACACTTATTCAAGATTTAGTTTTTCGCTATGGTAAAATATTTTGCCATACACAACATTAATAAATCGATATTAACCATAATAGATATTGGTTTCTTCAACATTTTATATTTTCTGGAAAATTGTATTATTATTATTATTATTATTATTATTATTATTATTATTATTATTATTATTATTATTATTACTAGTTAAGCTACAACCTTACTTGGAAAGGAATATAATATAAACCCAAGGGCTCCAACAGAAATAATAGCCAATTGAGGCAAGGAAATAAAGAAACATAGAAAAGTGTACCTGAGTGTACCCTCAAACAAGAGAACTCTAACCTAATGCAGTAAAAAACTACGGTACACAGGTTATGGCACTACCCAAGACTAGAAAGCAAACGTTTAATTTAGTAGATTCCTTCTGCTACAGGAGCTGCTTACCATACATAAAGAGTCTTATCTACCATTACTAAGTGGATATAGCCACTGAACAATTACTTAAAGCTGAACCCTTAAGTGAAGAATAATTATTCAGTCATTTTCGTGTGGTTAGATGTATGGTGAAAGATAAGAATGTGTAAAGAATAGGCCAGACTATTCGGTATATGTGTAGGAAAAAAAGAAAAGTTAGCCGTAACCAGAGAGGCATCCAATATAATACCGTCTGGATAGTCAAAATGCCCAATAACTCTAGCAGTAGTTTCTCAACGGGTCACTGTCACATATTATGAGATTCAAACTTAAAGCACAACTGATTACATATCACAAACGGAAACATATATTCTTGCTTGATAATATGTAACTACACTCCCAAGCAATGTTTTTGACGTACTAAATTTAAAAGATAAAGTAATCATGATAAGATATCCCGGTAAATATATTCCATAGTTATAATCCTAATCACAATGGGCTAAGCTTCATTCTCCACGCACATCGAAATATGATACACTGAAATATTCTCTTTCATCTGACTGAATTGATTAATATTTTATGTAATTTTATTAAAGAAGGCTTTCACATCGCTTGACCTCTGTAACGATCAAAATGATTTATGTAAAGACATAATTCAATTTTGATTAATTTTGGAACAAATTAATGTATCCAAATGTTTTATAAAGATGTTGAAATCTAAATACAGTTTTTGTAAAGAATAATTAGTTCAGCAGTATAAAAAACTTCAAGTATATAACCAAAAACAAATTCCTTGGTGCTCAAGACTTAGAATTTTCTTTTGTCTAAAATTATATGTCATCACGGCCATTACATAATTCATAGACTGCCATCAATCTCCCACACTTTGGCCATTAATCTTGAGTGTTGTAAGAGGGGAGCGTGGGCCAAATGGGGAAGATTTTCAACAGAGATTTCCTATCAATCAGCTGCCCCTTTTTCTTGTGCCTCGCATCCGAAATTAGTCAAGTGGGAAACTGGCGAAAACGTAGTAGTGTCACATCAGCGACATGTTCAAACGAAAATATCCAGAGCTGTACAGATTTTTTACATAATATCCTCAGTATCTTTGCATATTTTTTGGTATATTTAATGATATTTCCGGAATTTTTATAGTATGATAAGGTATTAAACTCTAAATCTATAGCCCATTTTGAGTTTCTAATCTACCTGTTATTCATTGCCTATCATTACTCGGTTGTGTGTTTGTCGTTTCAGCAATAATAATGGGAAAGATGGTTTCCATGACGCATATACATTCCTCTCACAAGAAAAAATTATATTGA
>NC_090760.1:31034491-31044491 GCF_036898095.1 Palaemon carinicauda | reverse complement strand
GCAGTGACATACACAGATGGGGAGATCCTATAAGATGCCACCCATGAGGCATTGATAAGTAGCTCCAGCATATGAGGGCGAGAACAGGAGTAATTGAAGGTGTATGTACAGAAGGGGGGTTGATGGCAGTCTTGGGGATGTCTTCTGGATTTATTGGCACCTGATAATATCCCTTCAGGAGGTCGAACAATGAAAAAATCTTCGTTTTGTACAAGTAGGAGGTCCCGTCGGTGATATCTGGGCGGGGATTGTGATACTGTTCTGTCTGCATGTTCAGATGCCTGTAATCCTCACATGGACGGAGCCATCTTTTTTTTTCAGGACAATGTGTAAGATGATGACCATGGGCTACGGCCTTTTGGCAAAGGCCCATTTCTTCCATTCTAGTTAACATTTGTTTAGTGGCTGCCAAATGATCTGGTGTCAGATTCCTGAATCTGGTGAACACCATGGCCCCAGTCGTCTTAATAAGTGATGAATACCGTGTTTGGTAGGAACCGTGGGCTTTTTGTAAAGCTCTGGACAGAAGACTTCCAGGCACGATGTGCGGAGTTAAATGTAAGCATCCATGGGTGCACTAATGTGGAGGTCGAGGTCAGAGTGGGCAGGTTGAAGAGGTGTTGAGGATTAAGTCTCCAATGACTAACCGTCGGTGAGCGACATCAACCAGGAGTTGAAAATTTGAGAGGAAATCCACACCAAGGATTGGCAAGGCGAAGTCAGTAATATGGGAGAGCGATATCTATAAAAAAAAAGAAAAAAAGAAAATTTCATTAAGGTGTACGAGCGTGTTTGATGCACGTGCGGTACACCACCCTCAGACTTGACAAACAGTTTGACTATCAACAAGTTGGTATGAACATATTGTTTTGTTAAAGAGTATTCTATTCTCTTTTTATGTGTCTGTTGAATTGACGTCATCCTAGCCTTATTATATTTGTATCATATCATCTGACCTTACCCTTAACAAAGGTGAGAGTACAAAAATTCTTAGCCAACTGCATAGACCAACATTTAAACCAAGTCAGTAACTTTCATGTTTCACTTCCATCAAAAAAAAAAAATCATCTAGTTTTTTCTGAGCAACTTATCTATAACTGGAATTCTCGATTTTCTACAGATTACATTTCTATTTATTCAATCATAACATTTATCAAAGTTCATACATGCAACCCACTGGCTTCTCCTTTTACCTTCAAACTTTACAAATAACTATTTCACAATAAACACTTGATCCAATCAATCTCTTCCTTGTCTAAACTAAAACAATTCTTCCATTCTTGGTCAATAGGAAACCTGTGTTCTTACTCTTATTTATCTCTAGACAATCAAGCACCTTATATGAGTTTCCAACTGACATGAAGAAGCTGCCTATTCTCGTAGCCTTTTTATACATTTAATCCTGTTAATTACTTTTTTCTCTAATTCTTTGCCTGGTAACTATTGAGTTATTAGTCCAATGAAGATGCATCTGAAATAAGTGTACGCTGTTAGCGGCAGAAGTACATTGGGGATACTAGGCTTTATAAACTATAATTTATTTCTATTACTGGTGATAATATGCTTAGCTGTCATCAGGATTATACATGGCATTGTTGAACTCACTCATTTTTGAAGGGTAGCGGCCACCTTAATTAAAGATCAATTCAATTTATCTTTTAATATGCAACAATCAACATGTAAGAAAGTTTTGGCAAGATGAAAGGTTACCAAAAAAAAAAAAGTAGAAAAAAAAAAGATAAAGACCTGCTGGGCATCTAGGATTAAAAGATCAAGACTGATTTCCAGCCTACTGTTCAGTGTGCTATTTCAAAGTAAGGGCGAGTATATCCGGGTGATCACTCGTCAGATGTTAACAGATGAATTTTTCACACATGTTATCCAATCCTCCCAATTAGAAGCTGAATACAGGAAATACCAAATGTCAAAACTGCATGTTACTAGTTTGATTGATGCACTGAAGGAAGAAAAAAAAATGATCATGAACAGTTCAATGACCCAGTGTAACCATTTTCTGTTGAAAGGCATTATTCATAGCAAAAGCAGTGGGATTACATCCTGTTTTTACAGGAGATTAATGACTCCTGAGGAAATGAAAATAGCCAATTGCAGAATCTGGGGAGGGAAGGGTGGTTAATTAATCATCAGATAGTCAATGAAGTTATTTATAAAACCCGACTAGTCATTAAAAAGACTTTAATAAATTACAATCCTCCGTATGCCATTTCAAAAATTAAAGATTTCTTCAGCTCAGAGTCTCTAAGGTTAAGGTAGACCAAAAATGCTAGCTTGTATAATTCTGAAAAAAATTTGAGACTTTTTTTCTCTAGAATATGAAAGTTATTAGGTAAGTGGTATATCATTACTATTTTAGGTTATTCCTAGTCTATTCAGCACTACCTTTATAATGTAACATGTATTTTATATGCAAATGTTTTAATTAGCATCACAACAGTAACTTAGTACTGGACGGAAGTCATAAATCATACTAGCATTGACCATACAATAAGAAATCACCACAAGTAAAAGAATTGCCTGACTGAACTCCCATGCATCAGTTCATATATCAATATCAATTAACAATTGCAGACATTTTTTAATAATACTGTGAATGATACTTCACTAAAATGAGTTTAAACAACAGATGAATATAAATGCAAAACTTTAATCTTGATGCTTTGATAGAGTAAACACATATTTATATAAATAGCATAAATCAAATGTGTACTGAGAATTTAAGTTAAAATCCCAAAACCCTTTAGGAGAAGGAATTGGTAATAAATACTATATACTGTAGCATACACAGAACATTGAACAAATTACAGAGATGAATGGTAAATACAAGCTGAAAGTCAACAGGTACTGACACAAGTATCTTAGACTAAATATACAGCAAGAAAATAAACCTAAGGAAAGGTACAGTACAACACTGGACGTGACATTAAATTAAATGCTAGCGGTTTCTGGTGGTTAATGAGTCAATAAATGCCAAGTCCCATTCTCTTCAATATACAAATAATATTTCTATTTCAAAGATGAAGATTTTACGAAGTCTGATGGGTGTCTTTCATAAGAAATTGTGTCTGACCTAAAGATCATGATCAACAATTAAATAAATAAATGTTTTCCCACTATTATTCATCAGTGAGATACGAATTCTTAAAAGTGGGCATCCATGTGTTGGAGATAGTTGCATTGCGAGAGTGAGAGATAGTTGGTATTCAGTTTGAGTCTCATAATCAGTGTCACAAGCCTACTTGGGACCCGCTGATATACAAGTTATACTTTCATAATATTAAAAAAAAAAAAAAAAATGCCAAAGAACTCATTTGCTTATTGACACACAACTGAATATTAGTGTTAAAGGAAATAAAAATTAAATGGCCTATTATCCACAAAATTCATACTGGCTAGTATTTTGTAGAATTTGTGGACTTGGAAACTGGTATTCATTTGCGGACAGCACAGATATCGCGATGGTAGCTATTAACTACCTAATTAACTGGTTTGCAATCACACTCTGAAAGCATATTTTGTTAGTAGAAGTCCATATGAAGTTTTCCAGTTGTATTTATACGAAAATCCCACAAAGATTTTATTTTGTTAGTTCAGATCCAAAGTCAATAAAGAGAATAACGTAACGTAGGTTGAATTGGCGCGGGAATTCGCTGTCTTTAGTAAGGCGAGGCAGCAACGCATGGTAAAAGATCTTGTGATTGTCGTCCACTGCTTGTTTACTTCAGTCTTTAGCCCAGGTCTCTGCATGCAGCCCTCAAGACTTCTCATTGCGTTCTGACCTTCCACAAATGATTAGCATACAGTGCACCCCATGGAGTCAACTGCCAAGCTGAAAATTTACTAAACCTTAATTACTTAGTTTCCTAAAATGTCGTTTCGTCGGCAGAGAGAGAGAGAGAGAGAGAGAGAGAGAGAGAGAGAGAGAGAGAGAGAGAGAGAGAGAGAGAGAGAGAGAGACTGTAGCCTCCAACCATCAGGAATAATACTTATGTCAGCTAAGTTTGGACTGGATTACAAGAATCTGGTTTGTATTACAACAGATGGGGCTCCCGCGATGGCAGGTAAAAAGAATCGTCTGGTTGGATTTTTGAAGGGTAGACTGGAGTTTCATAATATTAACTCGTCTTCGCTTATTGCCCTGCACTGTATTATACACTAGGAAGCTTTGTGTGCAAAGACAATAAATTTTCCACATGTAACCAATGTTCTTGTGAAAGCAGTCAACTTTATTGGGTCAAAAGGTCTGAATCATCATTAGTCTAAAGAGTTACTTGCAGATACTGAACCACAATACTGGGAAGTGAAGTATTTTTATGAAGTCTGGTGGGTACATTAGGCAATAATGCTGAAAATAGCATATGAACTTTTGAATGAAATTGTACTCTTCGTAGACATGAAAGGTGATTCTATTCCTGAAATGAATGATAATAAATGGAAGTGTGACTTATCATTTTTGGTAGGTATAACAGACCACCTCAGTTCCCTGAAGGTTATACTTCAAGAAAAAGGTCAACTCGTCAATGACATGTTTTCCCTGATCAAAGGGTTTCAGACCAAATTACGGTTGGGGGAATCACAGATGAGAAATCAAAACACAGCCCACTTCCAAACATTAAACGACCACGTAACAAGCAATGAGCAATGTTTGAAAAAAAAAGGTGACAGGTTGGCAGCTCTACAAGAACAATATTCAATGAGATTCCATGTCCTTAGAAAACACTCACTAGCTATTGAACTGTTGGAAAATAGTACAGAGGACTTGCAAATTGACATAATTGAACTGCAGTTTAAAAATGAACTAAGAAATAGGTTTGGTGGTAGCTCCATATATCTATTCTATAAACAAAATTTATCAAACACAAAATATCCCAAACTATCTGGTCATGCAAGAAGTTGATGGCTGTGTTTGGTAGCACGTAAGTGTGTGAACAGCTCTTTTCGAAAATGAACCTGATTAAGAATAAATTTCGGTCTTCACCAACTGATGGACTCTTAGAAAACACCGTAGGTGTTGCCACATGAACCATTCAATAAATTCAAAGTCAGCCATTCTACAAGATAAGGTTTTCATTTGCTTGCATACCGAAGGTTAGGATACTGCCATCAATTAGGTACACAGTTATCTAACATGCGTATTACAGATATCTAATAATAATTCCTCCCCGAGAAATATCCATATGGTATTCAAATGGGTAGCTGGGTGAGGAATCAACAGTTTTTTCTTTACGATGGAAATATGGAAATGTTAAGAATCTTAGTTCCTGAGATAATTAGCTTGACATAGATCCAAGAAGGATCTTTATTCTATTATATATATATATATATATATATATATATATATATATATATATATATATATATATATATATATATATATATATATATATATTACATCCACGTGTCCTGTGAAGCCATTTGTTACTACAGAACATTTTTCATCAGTTAGAAATACGAAACTAATTTTGTAGTTGATTTTTTATTGAGGCCTCTATGTGCCGACCTCCCTAACATGAGATTCTTGACTAGTGACTCCTCTTTTGAATTGGTTACACACCCCTACATCAGCAATGTCATTACAGTATGTGAAATAAGAAGCTAGCTTTGTGTATATCAATACTTGAGAATGTACTTCCTAAAATCTACTAGATTTTGGGAGTACCTAGAAATAACAAAATGTTCACACTGTTACCGATGGAAAGGAAAGGTAAGGATAGAATATCGGATGTAGTTTACCTTAGTCAGTGCTTATATATTCATATAGGGCCTAGGTCTAGTCTAGGGTAGGACCAATCATGGAAACTCTTATTTAACTGATGAAATTCAGGTCTATGCAAACACGCATCATACTAAATACAAAAGAAAGCAGAGCAACTTTGCTAAACTTTGCTAAACCAAAGCCAAAATACATTATTATTATTATTATTATTATTATTATTATTATTGTTGTTATTACTTGCTAGGCTACAACCCTATTTGAAAAAGCAGGATGCTGTAAGCCCAGGGGCTACATCAGGGAAAATAGCCCAGTGAGGAAAGGATACTTAAGAAAAATTCAAATATTTCAAGAAGAGTAACATTAAATGAAATATCTCCTATATAATCTATAGAAACTTTGATAAAACAAGAGAAAGAGAAATAAGATAGAATAGTGTGCCCGAGTGTAGCCTCAAGCAAGAGAACTTTAACCCAACAGAATGGAAGACCATGGTACAGAGGCTATGGCACTACCCAACTAGAGAAAAATGGTTTGATTTTGCAGTGTCCTTCTCCTAGAAGAGCTGCTTACCATTGCTAAAGAGTTTCTTCTACCCTACCAAGAGGAAAGTGGCCACTGAACAATTACAGTGCAGTGGTTAACCCCTAGGATTTAGAAGAATTGTCTGCTAATCTCAATGTGTTCAGGTGTATGAAGACAGTAGAGAATATGTAATATGTAATAAATAGGCCAGACTATTCAGAGATAAGGATCCAATGTAGTACTGTCTGGCCAGTCAAAAGGCCTCATAACTCCCTAGCGGTAGTATCTCAACGTATGGCTGGTGCCCAGGCCAACATACTACCTTAAAATAATTACGTAAAATGGTTTTTCTAACAAATGTTAGACAATACAAGTTATACAGCCACTTTAACTCCCCGATCATAATTAAAAGTAAAAGTCATATTTCATATGTATGGTTTAGAAGGTCTTTCATATATTCTGTAAGTTATATTTCTAGATTAATTTTTACACTTATTACACAACCATAACTTGGCTTTCGAAAATGGGTGAAAAATCCTATTTGGATTAGCCATATTATAATTTTGACATAACCAGCCGAGTGTGTATCAACAATGATGTAGATTTCATATTTAAATTATTCCTTAATCCATCGTCCTTTACAAAAAAAAAAAAGATCCTCTGACTGTGAGGAAATAGATTATGAACAAGCATTATATTTCCTACTGATAACTATGAAATGATTAAAAAATATGGAGAATTAAAATAAAATTAACAAAGAAAAATAAATATATAGATTCAAAACTTGAAATATGGAGATAGAATGTGGAGGATCCTTTGCTTTACCAAATTACTGGCTTCATTAGCAATAGTTGGAACTGATCAGGTAAGGATAGTCTACTCTATCAACTTTATTGTCTTTGATTCTGTGCTGGAATAACTTCAGGGTCATGATTACTGAACAGATTCTCATTGATACGCCACTGCAAAAGGGCTGTATTTTATCGGTTAACTCCTTTGATATCCGTATATTATTTTTTAGTTTAGATGATACTTGTATATAATGCAACAGTAATGTATGAAATTCTCCTTCCATGCTATTATTACAATTATTATTATTACTACTTGCTGAGCTACAACCCTAGTTGGAAAAGCAGGATATGCTATAAGGACATGCTATATGCACTGATATTAGCTTCACGCTATGTTTATTTTTTTGTTTTTTATGTAAGCAATATAAAGAAAATAATTAATTATGCAAATTAGAACGACAACATACAGTAAGAAAACATCTAAACGCCAAGGTAATAAGAGAATTGGATATTGCAACCAATCCTGCAAGGAACGAGTGGGAATATATGCGTACAAATAGAAAAAAAAAACGATTACGGTGAAGAAAATAGGTAAACAGATATTAACTGAGGGAGAGGAAGATTCTTGTAAAAGGGGGAATGATAGGAAACGAGGAGAAACTGTGATCTGCATGTAAATTAAACATCAAAGACTCGTGATTAGAACGAAATGAGACACAAACAATGGAAAAGGAGAACAAAGGATTGGAAGGATAGATTAAGGAGGAAGGAAGGGATGAAACTCTTAAAGAACTTTCTGTTTCATACATACAAATAATCAGATTTTAGAGAAAGGACTGTTCTGTGTGCATCAAGGTATCCTTACATAAACAAACACTAATTTTACAGATATATGGAACCAGTTGAAAAATACACATACAAATCATTATATGCAAAAACATATAAACAATACAGACACACACACACACACACACACACACACACATATATATATATATATATATATATATATATATATATATATATACATATATATATATATATATATATATATATATATATATATATATATATATAAATATAAATATATACATATATATGTATACATATATATATATATATATATATATATATATATATGAATATATATGTACTGTATATCTATCTACCTATATATATATATATATATATATATATATATATATATATATATATATATATATATATATATATATATATGATATATATATATAAATAAATAAATTTCTACCTCATACTTGGGATCGAACGCTGGCCCCTTCTAATGAAAGGCCAGGTTGAAACCAACCATGCCACGAGAGGACATAAAACAAATCGGAACCTAACTGCTACCCAGCAGTCCAAGATTTACCTGGCGAGACATCAGTCTCTTACCGGCGAGTTTTACCCGATTTTCCGTCCCACCACGTGACACAATTCGATCCCAAGTATGAGGTAGAAATTTATTTCTATTAGAACACGATGTTGTGTTGATATTTATCCATATGGACTCATTAGTGGTAATTTCAATGAATTACTACCAGTTGTGTCACGTGGTGGGACGGGATGTCGGGGAAAACTATCTGGTAAGAGACTGATGTCTCGCCAGGTAAATCCTCGGACAGCTGGGTAGCGTCAGGTTCCGATATCTTTTAATGGCCTCTCGTGGCATGGTTGGTTTCGACCTGGCCTTTCATTAGAAGCGGCCAGCGTTCGATCCCAAGTATGAGATAGAAATTTATTTCTATTTGAACACGATGTTGTGTTGATATTTATCCATATATATATATATATATATATATATATATATATATATATATATATATATATATCTATATATATATATATATATATATATATATATATATATATATATATATATATATATATATATATAATCATACGCTCATGCACACACATGCATATATATATATAATATATATGTATATATATATATATATATATATATATATATATATATATATATATATATATATATATATATATATATATATATAAAACCAGCTAATGAAAAATGAACAGGGAATGACAAACCGCTACGTATGGTATTTATAGATCCTGAGAAAGCTTTTGATTCTGCCAATTCTTCAGCAGCAATAAAACCTTCAAAGACAAGGAATAGATAAATTCTATATCAGAACACTTAAGGATATCTATACCGGAAGTACAGAATCCTAAAACTACATAAACATAGAGAAAAATTTCTAATTGAGAAAGAAGTTAAATAGGGAAACCCAATTTCTTCTAAATCATTAAAAGACTGCCTAGAAGAAGTTTTTCAGAATTCTGATTGGGAAAATGTAGAAATCACCTGAAATAAAGAACACTTTAATAAAGTAAGTGGGCATAGATTGGTTCCAAAGTGTGACTTTATCCCGAGAGAAGTAGGCCTACTATTGATTTCGTTACTTCGGTACTTCGTTAATGGATAGTAATCGCCTGATATGCCTAATGCTTATTTTTAGACTTTTAAAGTAAACATTAAAAGGTAAGGTAAAAAACTCTTTTAAAATGAACACAAGGATCCTGACCTAGTGAAATGCAAAATGCAGTCACAAATAACTTTTGGAATGATTCAGCTTTTTTTCTCGTTGTTGTGTGTACTCATTTTTGTATCTCAGCAATATCATCATAATTTAGTCACGTCTCCCTAGAAAGTTAAGCTAGTGAAATGGGTGAAAAAAGGATAACCATTGTACGTATTTTACGCCTGGCTCGGACAATGGTATCAACCATTATCTATGATAAAGACAGCATCGCCCAAAACGTGACTGAAAGGGTTTCGTCATCAAAAACTCCAACAATTAATATGATAGCCTATCTTTGGTTACCATTGTCCGAGCCAGGCATAAAATACTCACAATCTATCATGAAATGCAAAGGCTATTATTCCTTAAGATACAGACAGACGTAT
>NC_090760.1:31004491-31031991 GCF_036898095.1 Palaemon carinicauda | reverse complement strand
ATACAGAATTGTATTGCTTGTAAATGTGTTGACTTCTTGATCCAATGAGAACTTTTATCGTTACATACTTTTACTTGTGGGGATTTCCAAAGTCAGCAGTTGCTATGTGCAGCTACCAAGAAAGTGACTTGGTGAATTTTCTTATTGTACCATACTGAAATATGCGTGAACCATGTGTAGTAGACAGTAAAAGGAAAGTACTTCAAAGACAAGTCTACAATAATTCTATTACATTTTTCTTTTATTGTAATTACATGATTATCAATTTGTTTTCAAAATTAGAGTAAACTATATAATCTTTAAAGTAAACCATTGATCATAATTAGCATACTTCAGCAAAATGTTTCAGATGAGCAGACATTTGCTAATTCGATATTTCTTTACTCAAAAATGCTTGCGAATAATACCTGGTTGGGGTTTTCCATAGTCAGTTTACTGAATTTTACACGTTACTTATATCCAACAGAAAGACAATAATGATATAACAGTATATAGCCCATTGGCTAAAGTAGAAAGCCAGCCAGTCAAAAGCACAATCTTGGGTGGCTCTCTATCCAGAACTGTTTAAAGTGCAATTTTCTACATAAGTACCAGTTTTGGTATCTTTATGAAAAAAACAACTATTGATATGTACAGTAATATCGAATTCTGCTGTAGAGCTATTCGACAGAAATTTCTTTTGCGCCTATGTATAGTTTTACATAACAAATTATCAACAAGATAATAATTTTCAGACTTGCCTTTCTTATAAGAAGATGAATCTTATGGGTTCCCCAAAGCTTTATTCTCTGCTTTTTATAAACTATCTTTTATATCATATTTAGCATCGATGTTTATATCTGCCTCATCAACTCGTCTGTTCCAAAACTCTTGCGTTAATGCATCCATAATAATGTTGAACGGTCATAGTAATATAATACACATGTCTTAATTCCAGTTTCCCACCAAAAAAATCAAAACCTATTTTTATTTTATGGGCTCTTTTGCTGCCATCATAAAAAATAATTACTCTCAACAAATTATCATCCCAACAATATATTGTCAACATATTGCTCTACTATCAATTCTATAATTAATTATTTTTCCCAAGTTTGTATATGCCAAGTGATTTATGCCCGTATTTTCAAGTTTTAACATGAATTTACAGTAGGTGACTTCAGGTTTTAGTCTTCTTGTCTTAAATAATCATTTAGTGAAGAGGTTAGTGACAAAGTTGCTGGTCTCGTGTTCCTTTCTGGACATCAGTGACTGGGAAATAGCGGATAAAATGTTGTTTAAAGTGATATAAAACCGAAAAAACACCCAGATGTCAACAAAAGCTGTCTCAGAATAATGGAATCTCATTTAGGCATTAGGAATTTTTAGGCAAGATTAAAATTGATAGAAAAAAAAATGGTGAACGAATTAAAAACAAAAGTGGACAGATGGAAACAAGGAAATCCTTTTACGCCCTGATTACCAGTATTCGGTTGTATATCAGACGTTAATCAGCTTTCCTTAATTGACAAATAGGTAGCAAAAAAACCCATCTGTGCTCTTCAGGAAGATTCCTTATTACCGTTTATGGTCAGCTTAACAGAAAAACATAATTCATCGCTATGGGTTTCTGGGACCCTTGAATCATAATGGGGTTCGTATGAAAAATTAAATGAGCAGAAATACCTTGAAATACCTTAGTTCTGCTTCCCATAACTCACGACAAACACGCAGAGAATGAAAAATATGAAAAAATATATAATCAAGCTTACATAATGAGAGGTCTACAACGACGCAGAAAAAAAAACAATATTTTTTTTAGTTAAACAAAGTAAGGAGAGAAGAACGTTTTATTATTTCATTTCAGAAGCAAAAGATAAAAATCACGTTATCATTCCGGGATACATAATCGTGATACTTGCTAATCTTTATGCAGTTCAAATCATGTCCCTAACGGATGAGGAATGTGAATTAAGTCCAAACCATTTTAGTTAATTGTACTTGAGCAATTAGATAAAATGCATTTGTTTTCTAGAATGTAAAATGTATAAATGAAACTTCAAGTAGAGTACTTATCTCTATTTCTAAAGTTGAATGTGGCTCAATCCTATTGAGATCATCCCATCGCATCGCGTAGAATATTTTCTGGATAAAATGTTTGTGTTCAGATTTGTTATGATTTATGTTTTGTTTTTGAGATTTCATGAAAGATAAATCGTAAGACAGTGAAGATAATTCAATAATGTGAACTCACATAAGGTTAACACTTTCTTGGAAGTTTTAAAGATTATATGCAACCGTGTTACTCCATACGAATGGGAAAAAAAGCCCGCTAATGAACGAAGAAGATTGTGAACTTTTGTTTTGGAACAATTTTCGTAGGGGACCTTCACGATCAAACGCTTAAAACTGATAGTATGAACTTTTTATATACACTTTGTAATACTTTATTTTTTCTTCTACACAAAAGAAAAAAATTAACAGTCCTAACCTACTACTCTCCTCGTGTCTTCACTACCAGTCCGATGCCACAAAACCTGAAATCATTTAATCAATCACTACTGGTTCAGTCTTCCCAGTCTGACTTTGAACGGATACTGGGACATGGATTCCGTAGCAAGTATTGTTTAACGATCAAGGTTCAGTTTTACGTATTGTTCAGTCTTCTTACGTTTCAAATTCTACGAATTATTCAAATGCTTTCCCTCAATTATATCAACAACATAGTGTTGAGGAAATTATATGTAGTTCGCAAGAGGAAAATGAGAAAATAAAAACAAAAAAAGGTTTTTGTATACAGTAGGTAGATAGCGCAAGCTCTCTTATTCTAAATTGTTGAGGCTTATAATGGCAATTTCTTATTTATTCAGACAACTGATGTATTATTTAAAAAAAAATAAAAATCTTATTAAGTCACAAAACAGCTAATCCAATGACATAGATATCCAGATTTTCTGCTTTAGTTCATCTTTCTCACACAGAAAGCCTGTCCGTCAGGCCCTCTTTCCCCGGCTTGACTGTCCATTAATTTCCTTTAGGTCTCCTTTCCATCTGAAAGACATTTATCACTCTCCTTCAGGTCCGCTTTATCTCCACATAAGAAGTTCTATTACTCTACCTAAATTCCCCTTTCTATTAGTCTAACCAAACTACTTTCATTTATTTCCTCTTTCTCTTTGTATAACCCTATCCAGTTGTCGATCCATTTCTCTGTTTAAAGTCATCTTTCTCACACTATGACTTTCTCATTTACGTTTCTTTAGGCCCCTTTCCCCTACGGCCTCAGGTGTCTTGGCTATAACATCTCAATAGGTACTATATCTTGTTCCGTTGGTCTCCTGCCTAGAGTCCCTCATATTCTCGAACTACCTCGTAACCCGTCCCTTACTCCTCTGCAAGGATTATTTTCGGCAGAATTCAGCAATCCTCGGAGTGTAATGTTGAGTCATTGTTTTTCCCATAAGTCTGCGAGTTTAGAATTATTCTCTTGCTTGTTTTTTATAGTATATCAAGTATGTTATTTCTCTAATAAGCATATACTATATATATATATATATATATATATATATATATATATATATATATATATATATATATATATATATATATATATATATATATATAAATGTATTGAACATATATCACAAGCACACGTGATTTTAATTAATGTAAATATCACCCACGAATGGCATTTAATACCGAATTCTATCTTTGGAATATATTATCCACTTGGAATTCATTTTATGGTAACAGCTTCTGGCCGGGTGGGGATTCGAACCACCACCTGTACGGCTGGAAACCATGCTGGCAGGGACCATACCGACTGAGCTATCTCTCTTGATAGCTCAGTCGGTTTACACAAAACGGTGGGTAACAATAACACATCTTCCCATTACATTATAAAATAGTTTTCCCGAAAAATGAGAATATTTTCTTCCATAACGAAATATAAGGCTATTAATCAACCATCACAACAAACCCCTCATACTTCAACACCAAAACAAAAACAAAATTTAATTACAAACCTTTAATACTTCAAATATTTACTGGCACAGGTCAATTACGTGATCTTCTTCTCCAAACAGTGTGTCTATGTTCGTATAATGAAGATTTATAAATTTCTGCCTCTTCGATCGGGACCTTGTACCTTCAATTAGAACATGCACTTAATTCTGTACTGTCTGTGAATCACAATTACACACTCGCAACTCCCTTGGAGTTCTACTCCACCTTCACCTCTCTATCCTTAAGTCGTGGGACATTAAACGTAATCTCGTGAAGGCAATTCGCATATAGTCTGACATAACCACTTTCACTATACACTCTGTGCATTTACAAGGATCTATTTAAAATTTATCTGTATGTATATTATTTTGTTGCGGTTTCAGGTTTGTTTCGGATTAAATTTTTTAATTGGTCAAGGCTGGACCTGATGATGTTATTAAACAGACAAGAATTAAAAAATCTGTAACCGGACGTATTTTCACCTCTGCAAATTTCATAAATATAGTGGTAAGGTTCTTCCATATCAATGTTCACCATTTTCTTTCCTAAAAAACGTTTCCTTCTTATTATAACTTCACGATTAAAAGACTCAAGGCCACTCTCCACTAAGCACAATGTCATAGGCGTATTATTTCGGACCCCAAATAAGCATCTAATAGCCTGATTGTATATCCTTTCCATGCATGTTTCGTTGTTTGTAAGCCAACTCTCTGCACTATAAAGTAGTGAGGCTCCTAACACTGCCTTGAACACTTTGACTTTATATGCATATGGCATAGTTGTATTGTTATAACCAAATATTGAGAACTTGTTAATGGCCTTTGCATTTTCAATTTCATGTTTTTTAAGCACTGATTGCATTTTGCCATCGCCCGTAAACCCTGCACCAAGATACAAATATTTAAAGTTTTCAGGCATCCTGACGATATTTTTCACAATGGTCTATCTTAACATTATTAATGACTAGAGACTCTTTATCTCTTGCATTTCCATTTACTACAAAAAACTTAGTCTTTTTTTCGTTAACAATCATCCCATATGAGTTATAGTAATCCAACATAATCCTAATTTTCTCAAAACACGTTTCTCTTGATGTACTTAAAATAACTGTGTAATCCATCAATAATAGCGTATGCATTGTCACTATAAACCGATCTCTGCCAATTCCCTCTTTTATCATTTTAACCATTCTGTCTAGGTAGATAGTAAATAATAAAAAGCTTGTTGGAGCACCTTGACGTATTCCAACAATAGATATAATCACAGCTGATTTCAAGACACTTTGTACAAGCATAGATCTTATGAATGGCCATTAGCATAGTCTTCCTACAACCTTTCTCTTTTTGACACTCAATTAACTTATCTCTTGGAACAAATACAACATATAGTTTATTTTTCTTAAAAATTACATAGTTCATCATAATTCTCAAGGATAATATTTGTTCTATACACCCTCTACCCTTTTGGGCTCCAGCCTGACATTTATCTATACCAACCCACAGATTTAAACGTCTCACCAACAGTGCAATATAGAATTTTGCGAGAGTGTTCATTATGCTTATGCTTCTGTAATTCCCACAGTCCATTCTATTACCCGATTTAAAGAGTGTAACCAATCTCTCATGACACCAAGCAAAAGGGTATATAAAGTTACAAAATAAAAAGTTACAAATGGTAAGGAAAAAGCTCAACCAAGTCATTGGCAATAGCGACAATATACCAGGGCACTAACCAACATAGCTTTTCCCCTTATTCATGCTTTTCACTGTCATGTCAATCTTTTGATAAGTGAAAGGGTCGTCTGATATAGGAATGTTAGGTGACGAAGATATATCGAGTGGCTGGATATTGTTTACAAGATTAGGATCAGGATTAAAGAGCCTTTCGAAATGTAATTTGAAATTAACATCATCCGGTTGAGTACTGTCATCATTATTCATCACATTCCCTTTCCAGTTAACTGACTTCCAAATATTTTTTGGATCATCCCTTTCAAATATCCTTTTCTACCTAGGATGATTCTGATCCCATTCATTTTGATCCTGCTCTCTCCCATTTGGTAATATGCATTCTTTAGCCACCCTATTGATTATTATAGTAGCTGATTCCAATCCAGTACAAACTGACTTTACATTATTTTTTTCCAAATTGGGGGGCATTGCCTCCTCTATTGCTCTTTTATATCTATTTATATCTACTTGCTTGTAAGCAAGTCCCCTCGCTATGCAACCGTGATCTTGATAATTTGAGTCAAAGTAAGATCGGCCCAAACCTCTTGCACGCTCAGTTAATAATGGAAGGGTCACATTTTTTTATACGAGTGAGATTAAGCCTCACCATCATCGGGGCATGGTCAGATATTAAAAAGTTTGGATTTATTTCTACAGACTTCAAGTAGCTAAGGAATTTTTTTGAAATAATGCACGTCAATTTCTGATACCCAGTCTGACCTCCTTCTGAAGGTTAAGCATCCTCCAAAAGTGTGTTCTCCATAAACAAGGTGGTTACCAATTACCATATTACTGCTCTGACACCTTTTTAACAAATTCTTACCATTACCATTAATATTCAAATCAATCACCCCACTGTATGTATATTGTTCAAAGTTCTCGTTACAAAGAAAAGGAATACCTACACGGGAATTGAAATCCCCCAATTGCTACTACATTTTCATGCTCATTCATAACAGCTCTGAGGTTACCAAAACATGTTGGTACAAAATAAGGCGAATCACTTGGTGGTATATAAACAGCTCCAAACGTAAACCCAGGATAGCACGATAGTTCAACCCAAATTTTACCTTCTATATTCATATTCACAAATTTAATGACACTCAATAATGAATATTTTACCAACATTGCCACTCCACCCCTTCTACCACAATACATAGACGGATTTCGGTATGTATAAAAGCCAGGTACATTTATTTTAGCAGTTGTTTTTATCTCTAATAGCCAAACAATATGATTATTAAGAACAAAAGATAAAATATCTTGATTATTCATCTTATCCTTAACTCATACAACATTCCAACAACACATATTCAGTTCATTGAGGCAACCACTGTTTTGTGACCTTCATAAAAATACGAAGGTGTATACCTATCAATCACAATGTGGCGGGATGTTGCTACAACAACTACCACACCCTTGATCACACTAACTGACAATTGTCTCCGTAACACAAACTTTCCCCTTATGTTATCATAAACTGGACTCTTAGACAAAAAGGACATAAAAACAAAACATAACCTTAAAACTATATTTCTTAAAACATAAAACAACAAAAAAATTCATTACAACATATTACTACAATCTTAACCTACTGTATATAGAAAACACATTCAAATAACCCATGAAAAACACAAAACTTGAAACTAAAATTCACTTGAACCACAAATATAAACAGAAATATCATATATGTTTCCGAGTCGACACCTTCGTACACACAAGGGCCAACAGTCTTTTATAGCCCAAAACCACAACTGGAACACTGATAAATATCAATACACAACTCTATTAATTGATTTGGGTCGTGAGCATTATCATCATCATCATGAAATCATCATCATCATCATCAATCGAAATACACAGGCCAGGTCATCAACGGTTGGGCAATCCATTAGAGCAGTCTAAACATAATCTCTTACAAGCCAGGTCATCAACGGTTGAACAACTATAGATCAGTATTCAAAAAATAATTCTCCAAAGGAGGAATTAAGGCCTGTAAATGTGAAAAGATAAACTTACGAACACTTCTAGCTAACTAAACTATCGCACTATAATCATTCAGAATCACTCCTAGCAAAGATAAATAAAATGCCACCTGTGGCCGCAGGGGCATAAAAACAATTAAAATAGCGCCAACGTATTCCTGCGTGTCATAAGAGGTGACTAAAAGGGACGGGACAAGGGGTCTGGGAACTCCCTCTCCTGTATTTAAAATCGTGTGAGACATCATCAAAGAGGTGGAGCTGGGGGTAGAGTGACTGCTCTAGTCTTGGGGTGTTTGAATGTGCGTGGATGTAGTACGATAGAGAGTAAAAGATGTGAGATTGGAAGTATGTTTAGGAATAGAAGCACGGATATATTGGCCTTGTGTGAGAGAAATATAAAAGGGAAGGATGAAGAGATGTTTGGTGAAATGTGTGGTAGAGTGTCTGGGATTGAAAGGGGAAGAGCAAGAGAGGGTGTGGCTTTCTTGCTGAGTGAATGGATGACAGGTAAAGTAGTGGAATGGAAGGAGATATCATCTAGGTTAATGTGGGTAAGGGTTAGGTTGGGTAGGGAATGTTGGGCTTTTATCAGTGCGTATGGGCCAGGTTGTGAGAAAAGTGAAGAAGAGCGTGTAGAAGGGTTGGAAAGAAGGAATAATGTAGTTGTCATGGATGACTTAAATGCTTGAGTGGGTGCTGGAGAGATGGACGGTGTCATTGGGAAGTATGGCGTACCAGGTGAAAATGAGAGTGGTGAGAGATTTGTAGATATATATGTTGAGCAAGTGATGGTGAAAAGTTCTAGCTTTTTCAAAAAGAATGATAAAACCAAGTATACATGGGTAAGAGTGGCAAATGGATGACTGGTGGAAAGGGCATTAATGGATTATGTGTTGATAACTAAAAGAATGTTTGGAAGATTAAAAGATGTGCACATGTTTAGGGGTATGGCTAACGGTAAGTCTGATCATTTGTTGGTGGAAGGAAAATTGGTTGTAGCAAAAGAGTGGAGGAATAGAGTAGGTGGATGTAAAAGGGAGCTAGTGAGGGTTGAAGAGCTGATAGAACTAGGGGTGAAAAGTAATTACCAAAAAAGGTTGAAAATTGCATATGACGAAGTGAAAGTAAGAGAAACTGGTAATTTAGAGGAGCAGTGGAAGTTAGTAAAAGAAAATTTTGTTGGGATTGCAAGTGATGTGTCTGGCAAGAAGTTTGTTGGAGGCAGCATGAGGAAGGGCAGTGAATGGTGGAATGAAGGTGTAAAGGTAAAAGTGGAAGAGAAAAAGAGGGCTTTTGAAGAATGGCTGCAGAGTAATAGTGTAGAGAAGTATGAAAGATATAGATAGGAAAATGGGGAAGTAAAGCACAAGGTAACTGAGGCAAAGAGGTTGGCTGACCTGAGGTGGGATCAGGGATTGTGTCTTTCATATGAAGAGAATAAGAAGAAGTTTTGGAAAGAAGTGAAGAGAGTAAGGAAGGTTGGCTCAAGAATTGAAGAGACAGTGAAAGATGGAAATAGAATGTTGTTAAAAGGAGAGGAGGCAAGGAAAAGGTGGGCGGAATATTTTGAAAGTTTACTGAACGTTGAGGATAATAGGGAGGCAGATATAATTGCTGTTGCAAGTGTTGAGGTGCCGGTGATGGGAGATGAGAATGAGAGAGAGAGAGAGAGAGAGAGAGAGAGAGAGAGAGAGAGAGAGAGAGAGAGAGAGAGAGAGAGAGATTACCAGAGAGGAAGAGAGGAGAGCACTGGATGAAACGACAGTAGGAAAAGCATCTGGTATGGATGGTGTGAGAACTGAGATGTTGAAGGTAGGGGGTGTGACTCTACTTGAATGGTTGGTGAGATTGATTAATATGTGTTTTGTGTTGTCAATGGTACCAGTAGATTGTGTTTGTGCGTGTATTGTACCACTGTATAAGGGTAAGGGAGATGTGCATGAGTGTTGTAATTCAAGGGGTACTAGTTTGTTGAGTGTAGTTGGAAAAGTGTATGGTAGAGTACTGATTAATAGGATTAAGGATAAAACAGAGAATGCACTCTTAGAAGTACAGGGTGGTTTTAGAATAGGTAGGGATTGTATGAATCAGATTTTTACACTTAGGCAGATATATGAAAAATATTTAGCAGAAGGTAAGGAGGTGTATGTGGCGTTTATGGATCTGGAGAAAGCGTATGATAGAGTTGATAGGGAAGCAATGGGGAATTTGATGAGGCTATATGGAGTTGGTGGAAGGTTGTTGCATGTAGTGAAAAATTTCTACAAAGGTAGTAAAGCATGTGTTAGGATAGGAAATGAAGTGAGTGATTGGTTTCCGGTGAGAGTGGGGCTGAGACAGGAATGTGTGATGTCGCCGTGGTTGTTTAACTTATATGTTGATGGAGTGGTGAGAGAGGTGAATGTTCGAGTGCTTGGACGAGGATTGAAACTAGTAGACAAGAAAGACCATGAATGGGAGGTTAATCAGTTGTTGTTTGCTGATAATACTGTACTGGTTGCAAACGCGGAAGAGAAGCTTGGCCGATTAATGACAGAATTTGGAAGGGTGTGTGAGAGAAGGAAGTTGAGAGTTAATGTGGGTAAGAGTAAGGTTATGAGATGTACGAAAAGGGAAAGTGGTGCAAGGTTGAATGTCATGTTGAATGGAGAGTTACTTGAGGAAGTGGATCAGTTTAAGTACTTGGGGTCTGTTGTTGCAGTAAATGGTGGAGTGGAAGCAGATGTACGTCAGAGAGTGAATGAAGGATGCAAAGTATTGGGGGCAGTAAAGGAGTAAAAAATAATAGAGGGTTGGGCATGAATGTAAAGAAAGATCTGTATGAGAAAGTGATTGTACCAACTGTGATGTATGGATCGAAGTTGTGGGGAATGAAAGTGACGGAGAGACAGAGATTAAATGTGTTTGAGATGAAGTGTCTAAGAAGTATGGCTGGTGTATCTCAAGTAGATAGGATTAGGAACGAAGTAGTGAGGGTGAGAACGGATGTAAGAAATGAGTTAGCAGCTAGAGTGGATATGAAAGTGTTGAGGTGGTTTAGCCATGTTGAGAGAATGGAAAATGGTTGTCTGCTAAAGAAGGTGATGAATGCAAGAGTTGATGGGAGAAGTACAAGAAGAGGGCCAAGATTTGGGTGAATGGATGGAGTGAAGAAAGCTCTGGGTGATAGGAGGATAGATGTGAGAGAGGCAAGAGAGCGTGCTAGAAATAGGAATGAATGGCGAGCGATTGTGACGCAGTTCTGGTAGGCCTTGCTGCTTCCTTCGGTGCCTTAGATGACCGCGGAGGTAGCAGCAGTAGGGGATTCAGCGTTATGAGGCTTCATCTGTGGTGGATAACGGGGAAGGGTGGGCTGTGGTACCCTAGCAGTACCAGCCGAACTCGGTTGAGTCCCTTGTCAGGCGGCTGGGAGGAACGTAGAGAGGAGAGGTCCCCTTTTTTTTTTCATTTGTTTGATGTGGGCTACCCCCCAAAATTGGGGAAAGTGCCTTGGTATATGTATGTACTGTCGAAATAATTAAACACTTTCACACTGGTCAAAAAATAATATATAATAGTAATCCAGCACTCAAACCACACAACTGCCTCTAGCTGCAGTCAAATCAAAAAGAACATTCACCCAAGACATTCACAAATTTCTTAACCTAGCTACAAACATAAACAAACAACCTCATTTATACCAACTGTCTTCCTCACAACAAACAATCGATACACTAACTACCTCTCTCTCTCTCTCTCTCTCTCTCTCTCTCTCTCTCTCTCTCTCTCTCTCTCTCTCTCTCTCTCTCTCTCTCTCTCTCTCTCTCTCAGGATTTGGCAAAAACAAAAAAATAAAAATAAATAAAAATTGATCCCCCACATTCCTCCCCCTTTAATTTGCCAAATTCTTCTACCTTTTAACACAACTACTTACATAATTTTTTTTCATTACCCAGTCGCAGACGGGAACGGGACCTCTACTCCGAGTAACTTCTTCCTTATCACAATCATTCGCTACATTAACACTATTCCTATCTAAATCCCAATCATCTAATATATCATGTACAATCCCATCTACCTCGTTTTCATCTGGGCCTAAAATTACACTCATTTCTGTCAACAGTTTATCCATTTCATCAAAAACATTCTCAAATTTAGTAAAAAAACTCATTCATACCACTTATCATTCTCCTATCTCTTACTCTTATGTTATTCATTCTTTCTTTTACATCATCTAACGAAAAACCCCACACACTATAAGTATCATCATACTCAGTCACGTTTCATCTGTATTAATACATTTATCTTCCACACTCACTTGTACATTTACACCCTTGTCATACTTATTTTTATTCTTAATTTTACTTATATAATTTCTCCTTCTTTCATACTTACTTAAAGCTCTTGTATTCTTCCTTTTCATATATTCTACTAACACCAATTGTTCACCTTTCACTTCACCTTTACACCCCCTAAATTCACAAGCATCCCTTACCTTATCATATGCATTCCTAAACATTAAATTGACACCACAACCAGTATCAATCAAACCGACTAGCTCTATTCCATTAAAATTTACTTTTTCACTCATGCAGTCATAAGCTCTCTCATTTATATCAATTTAACTTCCTTCCCTTTGGTTTGAAAATTTCCCCCAGTTACTTTGCAAGAGTTATGATGGCCATTTTATCTCCATTAATTGGTCATAATCTTATTGTTTATCCAGACGACATTATAATAACCCGGAACACAGCCGAAGAACAACCCTAAAATATTCGTAAGGTCCTAGATGCATTGCACCCTAATATCATAAAAACTATCTCAACAAAATGTAAGTTTTTTGGTAAGCAAGTAGAATGTCTAGGTCACTTAAGTACCTAAGAGGGTATTCCAACCTGTCCCTTTAAAGTTGAAACAACTTTCCCAAAAATACTTACTTAGTCTAGGGACATTATTTTTTAGTTTAATTTTTTGAAAACTGTAGTTTTTCCTGAAAATATTCGCTAATTCAAAGTACAATATTTGTTTTCTGTCACTCAATGTCGTTTCATATTATGAATAAAGCCCACTTTCCTCAAATTACATAATCACTCTTGGAATATCAATTCTTTATTGTTTTCTGGAAACAGTTTACATTGATTTTTTTTTTCATAAGATACTTACCTATTTAAGGGAAGTTTATTTGCTGTTCCTGTTTTTCTTCGAAATCAGTTCACTTTCCTAAAGTATTTTCTCACTGAAGGTATATCATCATACTGTCTTTTTTTTTCCTGAAAACAGCCGAGTTTCCCAAAATACTTACACAAAAAAGCTTATTACTATAATGTACTGTCTTCTCTCTTTTTTTAAAGTAAATGTGCTTTTCAAAATACTTGTTAGGTCGAGAGATTTTATTTCATAATCCTTTTTTATCAAGAAGCTGACTTTCTGTAAAACACTCCGTCAAGGGTTACTATTCTATGGGTTTTTCTTTTTTCCAAAACTCTGACTTTCTGCAAAATATTTACTCAATAAAGGGATATTATCATATTGTGTTCTCATTTTATGTATAGATCTGATTTTCTCAAAAGTACCTACTCAGTCAAGGGATATTATTATAATGTCCTTAAAAAACAGATGACTATTTTGTAAATTGTTTTTCATCAAGTTAGATTTTCATTTTTTTTTTTCAGAAAATCGCTGATTCTCCTTAAATACTTACTCACACAATTGATATCACAGTATTTTATAATTTATTTTTCTGAAAGTAGCTTATATTTTCCAAAATACTTTCCCAGTAGAGATATATAATTCTTATAGTTCTTTTTTTTTCTAAAACTAGCTTATTTTCCCCATATACTTAATCATTAAATAGATGTTATTTTATTGTCTTTTTTTTCTGAAAACAACTGATTTTCTCCAAAATACATATTCAATTCATAGATATTATCATTATACGTCGTTTCATTATCTTAATACAGCTACCATCTTAAAACATACTCTGTCAAGGAATGTTATTCTTTTGTCTTTTTGTGTATTAATTTTTTTTCACTCTACCTAGAATACTTTTTTCAATCAAGAAATTTATTCTTTTCCTAGTGAAAACCTCAAACATTTCTAATATTATTAATCGGCCAAAGGGGATTATTTTGTTGTCTTTCCTTTTTCTGAAAATGGCCGACTTTCCTCAAAATACTCGATGAGTTAAAAGTCATTGTTTTTTTTTTTTCTTTTTAATCTGAAAATCGTTAAATTTCGCCAAAATACTTACTCCGTCAATGGATATTAGTCTTTAGTATTCTTTTCTGAGAACTGTTGACATTCCTCAAAAAATGCTTGCTTAATCAATGAGTATTATTTATTGTTTCTTTTTTTTTTTTGCTCATAAAAATGTCTCCAATATACTTATTTATTTAGGAGATGATGATATATTGTGTTCTGTATCCTTTTTTTTTTAAACTCACTTTTCCAAAATACTCACTCAGCCTATATAAATATTTCTGATATCGTTTCTTTGTATTAAAACAGCTGGCTATCATCAAAAGTGCATACTGATTAAAGGAATATTTCTCTGTTGTCGTTCTTATGTCTCAAAATAGTTTATTGTATTCTCTTTACCCTTTTAAAAACTACATACTTTTTCAAAATACTTACTTGGTCAAGGAATAATGTTTTTTTTTTTTTTTCTGAAAATAGCCGACTTTCTCAAAAATAAGTTGATAGTTATTTCTTTTTATTTTCTTTCTGAAAACCTGCAGCTTTCCCAAAAGTTCTTACCTAGGCACGGAATAATATTTCACTGGTTTTTCAACTGTTGACTTTTCTCAAATTAATTGCTAAGTCAGGGGATGGTATTACAATGTATATTTTTCTGAAATATGTTCTCTGTTAGTGGGAATTATTTCATTATCGTTTCATTTTATATAAACCGCTTACTTTACGCGAAATACTTAATCAGTTATTAGATATTATTTTATTGTGACTGTTTTGGAACCAGCCGATATCTTCCAAGATACTTACTTAATCAAGCAATATTTTTTTTTTTTTTTTTTTTTGCGTAACTAACGACTTTCTCCAAAATATAAACTGGGTTAAAGGTGATGGGCCCTCTTAGGATATTGTACTAGGTGGTTGTTAGGGGCTAAGAGAGAGGCGAGGTGAATTCAAGTAGAATCTATTCAACAGATAACACGCTTAATTACGAGCTGTTGGGATCATGGATGTCACGATAATTTAAACTATCTAAACCATGCTATGGAAGATTGCGAGAGATAAAAAAAGCAGTAGTATTACATTGTATGAGCGTGTATGAAACATGTGCAGTACATGGCTCCCCCAGTAAAAACGACATACATGGGAAATAAGGCGCCCTTCTTTAGAGAGGAGAACTATAGGCAGGTCATCTTGCAGGAGATATGCAGGCTTTAAGTGATCAATGGAAACCCAGTCTTCTTTGCCATGAATGGTAATTAAGAAAGCCCTCGGTGTGCAATAGATCAAGAGGAAACGGCCCGTGTAACGAGTCATCAGCGGTGGCTTGATAATATCTTTGGGTAGGAAGACATATGTGGCAAAGTGTTAGTCTTTTGTTATGTGTTGCTTCACTGGGAGCTTGTAAATCTGGCGGCTCAGAGTAGATTTTCCCACAACGTGACAGTGGCAATGGAGATTGTCACAGCAAGTTACAGACGGAAAAAAAATCATTAGGGACGACCAAACGGTCACCGTACACCATTTCAGCTGCCAAGACATCCAGGGTGTCCTTAGGAATAGTTGTTGATCCCAGGAGTACTCGGGGAAACTGAATAAACCAGTTGGGGTCATTGTAGCAGGATGCCAAAGCTACTTTTAGGGTTCGATGACAATGTTCAACCATTTGTTTGGCTGCAGGTTGTAGAACGTTGTCCATTGTAGGGTATTGCACATATGATTCACCAATGATGTCAACAATTGAGAGGTGAGAGTGGTACTCATTCCAGAACTGATATGCTCAGGGATACCTAATCTCACTATCCACCCTGAGAGCATGGCATGTATACATAAGGAGGATGTTGGAGTTTGCATGGAGATGGCTTTAGGACAAAGAGTGGAGTGTTCAATGATGGTAAACAGAAACAATGTCCTTGTGATGTTGGCAGGGGAACCACTATGTCGACGTGAACGTTGAGGAAAGGAACCCACTCCTGAATCTGTGTGTTAATGTACTTTTGAAGTTTGGCATGAAATATGGGCAGGGATCCAACCCTTAGTATCCTTAGTAATGCCGTGCAAATGATCTTCGTCTTCAGTAGCAGTGCAATAGATCCGCATGAGAAATCTGAGAGGCCATGAATGAAATCAAATACACGTCAGTGCATGGGGACAGGTATCCATTGTAGTGGTTTACCATTACTGACGTAACAGAGGAGGGTAGCATTGGAGTCGTCAAGGGCAACATCTTCCCAACATAGGGATGTGCAGGATGTCCTACATGCTTGGTACTATAGATCTGTTCGTTGAGCTTCTGCTAAGGTGTTGAAATTAAATATCAGGAGAATGGCAGGCAAAATATTTCATGACAGGCATCGGAAATGGGATTAATTTTCCTAGGGATATGTTGAAGGGTGCAATTGTATTCAGCCATGGCGGAGAGATGTCATCGTTGAAGGGTGGACCAAGTGTTGGACCGTTTAGTGAATGTGTGTACTAGAGACACGTGGTCCATGGGAATGATGAAGAGTGTACCTTCTAAGAAGTGGTGGAAGTGATGGACAGACAAATGCCCTGCCTGCTATTTGTAGCTGAAGGTAGAGTAGCCGGATTCCTCCTTGGACATTTTTTAATTGAAGAAGGCCAATGAGGTGGCCAAACCGTTGATCCCTTGGTCAAGTATTGTACCAATAGCGATGGTGCTGTCATCAGTGGAGAGAAGGAGAGGGACATGTGGCGCGAGAAAAGTGGGAGCACCAGCAGTTGGTAGGGCAATTTTTGTGTCGCAGAAGGCATCGCCTGGAAGGAGACACCCCTTCGGGTCTTTTGGCTTGCCTGTGAGGGATGCATAGAGGGAGCCAAGAGTGGCGGCAATGGCGGCCAGAAACCAGTGGTAATATTTCATCACGCCTAAGAATTCTTGCAGTGCTATGACGGTCGAGAGCATGGGGAAGTTCTAAATAGCTGCTACCTTCTCAGGGATGGGGTGGATGCCTTCAGGTGTGATGCGTCCCTTAAGAACAATACTTCATTGGGAGCAAAGGTATACTTGTCGCACTGGACAAAAATGTCGTTCTGTTGTAGGCAATAGAGAATGATGCTCAGGTGATGTTGGTGTTCCTCTTCGAAGGAAGAAAACACACAAGTGGAAGTAGTCCCAGCATTATGAAAGCCAAAACAGGAGTAATTAAGGGTGTATGTGCAGAAGGGGTTGGTGATGGTGGTCTTGGAGATGTCTTCTGGGTTCATGGGCACCTGATAATACCGCTTCAAGAGGTTGAAAGTGGAGAACACCTTTGCTTTGTACAAGTCAAAGAGGAAACCATCCTTCTTCAAGACAAAGCGTAAGGGCAATGACATGGGCTTGAGGCCTTATAGCAAAGCCTCATATCTTCCATTTTGGCAAACGTTTGTTTAGCGGCTGACAAATGACCCAGGGCCAGACGCCTGAATCTAGCAAACACTGGGAGAAGTTAGGCGAAGTTCTGGACGGAACACATCCAGGTATGACGTGAGGTGTTGGGCGTAGGTTTCTGTGGGTTCGCTGATGTGTAGTGCACGGTCAGAGGGGGCAGGTTGAAGAGGTTTTGAAGTGTATGAGCCTGGTTGACTAATCATCAATGCTCCACATCATCTAGGAGGTGAAAATGGGTGAGAAAATCTGCATCGAGTAGTGCCAATGTTACATAGCCAACGAAGAATTTCCAATGGTATCTGGTGCTCCCAAACGATAGTGTGAATGTCTTGTACCCGTAGATGGGGATCTAAGATCCATAGGCAGCTACCAGGTGAATGTTAGCAGGCTTAGCAGGACTATGTCATGTTCTGGAGAGTAAATTTGGGAGAAGGAAACAGAAAATACTATTGTCTACTAAAAACTGCACACCCATACCTGCATCATGTAAAAAGTAAAGATTAGTGACAGAGAAGGCATGTCAGCTTCAGTCAGTGTTGAGTAGTTGTCTTCTTCATCACGAGTGGATGAGCTGATGGAGGTCGTGATGGTGGTGAAGTACTGTAGCTGTCTGTAACAGCGTTGACTTTGTTCCTTAGGTCCCTAATGGGCAAGATATCAACATTGAGGATGGCGGCACGTATAGGTTCAGGTAGGTGTCATAATGGAAGGGAATGAAGTAGGTTCACTTCCTGAGGAGAGTCGTCTGTGGCAGGTTGCAGGCAAGTGATACTGGTCATTTCGCTGATAGCGAGTAAAGCCTTTTGGTCCCCCAATGGCTGTTGAGAGAGCTGAAAAAGCTATGCTATACTGGTAGCTGGTGATGGAGAGTACTGCTCCTGTAGGTATTTCTTAGGGTGTCATACGCTACTGAGTCATCCCGTTGGTCGCAAGGCCAATCAGAGATTTCCGGGAATGGGTCCTCGGGGAGTGCCGTGAAGACATAGTCTGCTTTGCTGGCTGAGCGAGATATGCCGTTGATGCGAAACTGAACTTCGGCGAACTGAAAACAAGCAAACATGTCTCTGTTGGCGAAAGTCAGCAGTTTCAATGATGCAGGTTAAGATCAGTGTGCGGCATCATAACAAAGGTAGAGCATAGCAGTGGGCAAAAAAAGCCGGTGAGGAGGTGATCACTCCAGGGATCATCAATATGCGAGGTGGTTGTTACATGCTAACAGACAGGCGAAGTGAATGCAAGTGAGATTTATTCATATAACAAGCTTATATATAAGCAATTGACTGCAAGAATGTAGAAAAAAAATAAAAACATTTAAAACATGCACCAGCAAGCTTAAACAGGTTGCTGTATTATCAGTGTGGGAGAGAGCGAAAGATAAAATAAGCAATAGCATTATATTGTATGAGCGTGTGTGAAACACATGTAGTAAAATACAATTTAACCTTCTCTCCTTTTTCTGAAAATTGTTGACTTTTTCCATGATACTCAATCTATGGAATTTATTCTAATATCAGTCTTCTTCTAAAAACAATTCACTTTCCTTTATTTCATATGTAGTGACGGGATAATATCATGTATATTTATGAAAAAAAAGCTGACATTCCTAAGATAATTACTTTGTTAAGAAACATTATTTAATCATATTTTTATATTTTCATGACACTAGGTGAATCCATCCAAAATACTTGTTCAGTCAAGGGATATTATTTTAAAGTTTTTTACTTCTTTTAAAATACCTGACCGGATACTGTTCTTTAGTCGTTTCTTTTTCTGTCTCAAAATTACTGACTAAGTTCAGAGATATCATCATATTTACTTTTTTTCATTATGAAGGGGAATTTTCTCATTTTGGTTTCTTTTTCTCTATACAACTCTCGTTTCCCAAAGCACTTACTTAGTGAATGAGCACCATTATATATTTTTTTATAAAATACTAATTCAAGGGATAATATTTATTCGTATTATCTTTTTCCTGAAAACAGCTGACTTACACAAAAATACTTATTATGTTTAGAGATATCATACTGCATAGGTTCTTTTCTGAAAGCAGTCTGCTTTGCTCAATATCAGTTTCCAGTCAAGGGATGATACTCTATTGTCATTTCTTTGGCAATAGTTGATTTTCCTCCAAATAATCACTTTCTATGAAAACACTTACTCAGTCTATGAATAATTTTTTATTGTGAATCCTTTCTGAAAATATTATTTTCTCCAAATTACATAATCTATCAAAGTATACTACTTCACTGTTTCTTTTAAAAAAATGATTTTTTTATAAAAAGATATTGCACTGTCTGGGGTAATTATGTTATTGCCTTTTTTTCTGAAAAAAGTTATAGCGTTTTATCTTATAAGCAGAAAATTGATTTACGAGCCTCTATCAACGCCTGGGAGTTGCGCATTATTCTCAGAGCTCCTAGGTATTCTCGAGTGTATCAGACTTATGTAATATAAAGCAGGTGAGTCTTGAAGCTTAGGAGTTTACACACACACACACACACATACACACACACACACACACACACACACACACATATATATATATATATATATATATATATATATATATATATATATATATATATATATATATATATATATATATGTTTGTGTGTTGTGTGTGTATATATATATATATATATATATATATATATATATATATATATATATGTTTGTGTGTTGTATATATATATATATATATATATATATATATATATATATAGGCTATATATATATATGTATATATATATATATATATATATATATATATATATATTTATTTATATATATATATATATGTATTTATATATAATGTATATATATAATATATATATATATATATACATATATATATATATATATATATATATATATATATGTGTGTGTGTGTATATATATACATATATATATATATATATATATATATATATATATATAAATTATATATATATATATATATATATATAAATATATATATATATATATATATATATATATATATATATATATATATATATATATATATATATCAAATTCGAGAGTATGCATCAAGATGTTTCAATACTATCCGTCCAGCTCATACGCAGTGAAAACAAGATACATATTGCAACTAAATATTATTCAAAAATGCTTTTATTTTGGATCAGTACTGGTAAGTGAGAGTGAAATTAATTCATATTCCATCCTCAATTGCATGCTATCATAATGAATTGAAAAATTGAGGATGTTATTGATTTGATTGTAGGTCAGCGTTGATTTTTTTTTTCTTTTTAAGTAAAAGAACCTTTTTCGAACTAATGCATATGTATATATAAACGATATTTATCTTGCATTTTGAAAAAGACATTCGTCATTAAACTTCAGTAATTACTCCAGTATCCTATAAATAATCATTTAATTCTTTAACAGGAAGGAAATTTTAATCATATGACAATTAAATAAATTGAACGTGTAGGAGAAATAAAAAAGATATCTGACACTATTTCTATATATTTATAGAATTTAACATTTTAAATTGGACATTTTAGAGTAACAATTTTTGGGACTGACACTAGATGCATTGGTAATTTGTCAAGTATTTGAAAAGCGAAATACTTGGGCTTCAACAAAATCCCCATTCTTGTAGATATGATGTAAGAAAGACAAAGAGAAGATAAAACCTTGACGAGTGCATTTGGAATTAGACCAAGGTTCTTTAAATATACTCCGAGTATATTCAAAGGACCTTGAATTAAAAAATAAAATTTCTCTATACTTTGGGTGCTTTATTGAAGTGATAGAGCATCTCGTGTAATATCAGAAATATCACAGTAATAAAGCCATTTGCCTGTTTTATTTCTATTCTTCAAACTACATAAACATTATTTATACGATAATGAACTGCTGAGGGGCCATTTTCCTCAGAGTATTCTTGATCTCATTTTGTTCATAAAAGATTTCCTAAAAATATCAATTAAACCCCTAAAAATTAAGTTCTAGAATGGGGCAGTTACTTAAGAAAAAAACAAGTTTGTAACTGGTTGAAATATACAATGAAAGAGAGAAATGAGGAGAAAAAATCTCCGAGGATAATTCCTTCTTAAATCAACAAGAACTGATCTGGAAATTTGATGTTGGGCCTCGAGATCACAACTTCTTAAAAACAGATGTCTCCAAGTGCATGTTTTGCTCCTTCTAGACTTACCATTGTTTACTGTTAATTCCGAATGGTTATATACTGGCTTTTTCCGGACAGATTCGCTAATTTGATTGTGAAGGTGTGATAAAGAGAGAGAGAGAGAGAGAGAGAGAGAGAGAGAGAGAGAGAGAGAGAGAGAGAGAGAGGTGATTACGAAATATGCCATAGCAAACTCAAATATGATAAGTGTTTCATCCCTTTTATTTAGAAATACTCTCTCGAACTATTTCACACACAATTAAGGAAGGCTCTTGAAGACTAGGTTCGTCTGAATATCTTGTAAATGCTCATTTGAAAAGTTTACCAATGTGCGGGCTTATCTATGAATCAAATGGTGTGAATTATTATATCTTACACAAATAATAAAACATATTGAGAAAAGTAAGAGATATTTAGAAACTGGGTTTTATAGCGCCATAGTCCTGGACACTGAATTGTAAAAGTAAAATAATTCAGCAATTATCTGGCTTTAGTTCACATAGATTTCTGTACTCTTAAATATTTTGACCAGGCATTCCCATATGGCAGAACTAATGACCCTAATAAGGGAGGTAAGCTAGATTAATAACGTTAAATAAAACAAATAATTTATAATACTAAAATTAGACATATAAGGTATTTCATATAAATTTAATTTTGTAGATTATTCAAGATACTATAATTTTTTATGAAAATAATGTATGTCTAGAAAGAAATTCAAGCAAAAGGCGACAAAACCACCAAATTGAGCTGGATTAAGAGATTTGAAAACTTAAGGTATGCCTATGTTTGGCTTTCGGATTATCGTTCCAACAATACTGGGGATCACAGGTAAATGTTTTGGACAAATAGCCTAAAATACCTGAGTGCTTTCATGTGACTGAAACCCTTTGGATCTCTCTCCGCTTGTTTTCGTAACTTGTTCAAGCTAAAAGGAAAACATAAAATGTTTTGGCTTCTCAGAAACCTTCAAATACGGTATTATTTTCACGTCGATGTTTTCTTAAAATATTCATAGGTTCTATATAAGGCTTTTGGAGTCTACTTCCTTATCTCCTCCACCACGCCTATCCATGGGCCTCCATTCTCCAGCCAGTATCATTATGACCCACAAACTGGATTTCGTGGATATAAGGACTAATACTTTGAGCCTCGTAACGGCTCTAATATATTGGTCAGATATTAAACGCTACACCGGGAAAAAACTTTCTTTTCTTACAAACTATTTTTGTAAAAGGAGAAAAATCGGGAATTTAGCTTCGGTCTGTTATTTTGAATATTGATTAAGTCCATTATTTGATAATTTGGCGATAGGATCATCGACTATATTTGGTTTTAAATAAATATTCATATTATGATACTTTCCTTAATTCACAATACAAGAAACGTATCATAAAAAAAGGGGGTTTCAGGACTTTTTCAAATTGGAAATATTAGCAAGCAATTTTTTTTTCTCTCTCTCTCACTCTCTCTCTCTCTCTCTCTCTCTCTCTCTCTCTCTCTCTCTCTCTCTCTCTCTCTCTCTCTCTCTCTCTCTCTCTCTCTCTCTGAATATATACACTATATACAGTATATATGTATATTATATATATATATATATATATATATATATATATATATATATATATATATACTTATATATATACTTATATATATATATATATATATATATATATATATATATATGTGTGTGTGTGTGTGTGTGTATGTGTGTCCATGCATATATATATATATATATATATATATATATATATATATATATATATATATATATGTAAGTATATATATATGTATATTATATTATATATATATATATATATATATATATATATATATATATATATATATATATATATATATATATATATATGTAAATATATATATGTGTATATATATACATACATATATATGTACATATACACATATATACATATATATGTATATATGATAATTTTGCACACTTAGACGTGTTTTTTTAGTTGATTCCCCCTTGTGTATCTGATCCCGAGGTAGAGAGAATCCACATTATTATTATTATTATTACTATCCAAGCTACAACCCTAGTTGGAAAAGCAAGATGCTATAAGCCCAGGGGCTCCAACAGGGAAAAATAGCCCAGTGAGGAAAGGAAATAAGGAAATAAATAAAAGAAGAGAACAAATTAACAATAAATCATTATAAAAACAGTAACAACGTCAAAACAGACATGTCATATATAAACTATTAACAGCATCAAAAACAAATATGTCATAAATAAACTATAAAAAGACTCATGTCCGCCTGGTCAACAAAAAAGCATTTGCTCCAACTTTGAACTTTTGAAGTTCTACTGATTCAACCACCCGATTAGGAAGATCATTCCACAACTTGGTAACAGCTGGAATAAAACTTCTAGAGTACTGCGTAGTATTGAGCCTTGTGATGGAGAAGGCCTGGCTATTAGAATTAACTGCCTGCCTAGTATTACGAACAGGATAGAATTGTCCAGGGAGATCTGAATGTAAAGGATGGTCAAAGTTATGAAAAATCTTATGCAACATGCATAATGAACTAATTGAACGACGGTGCCAGAGATTAATATCTAGATCAGGAATAAGAAATTTAATAGACCGTAAGTTTCTGTCCAACAAATTAAGATGAGAATCAGCAGCTGAAGACCAAACAGGAGAACAATACTGAAAACAAGGTAGAATGAAAGAATTAAAACACTTCTTCAGAATAGATTGATCACCGAAAATCTTGAAAGACTTTCTCAATATGCCTATTTTTTGTGCAATTGAAGAAGACAGAGACCTTATATGTTTCTCAAAAGTAAATTTACTGTCGAGAATCACACCTAAAATTTTGAAAGAGTCATACATATTTAAAGAAACATTATTAATACTGAGATCCGGATGTTGAGGAGCCACCGTCCTTGACCTACTTACAATCATACTTTGAGTTTTGTTAGGATTCAACTTCATACCCCATAATTTGCACCATGCACTAATTCTAGCTAAAATTCTATTAAGGGATTCACCAACCCTAGATCTACATTCAGGGGATGGAATTGATGCAAAGAGAGTAGCATCATCTGCATATGCAACAAGCTTGTTTTCTAGGCCAAACCACATGTCATGTGTATATAGTATGAAAAGTAATGGGCCAAGAACACTACCCTGTGGAACACCGGATATCACATTCCTATAATCACTATCGTGCCCATCAACAACAACTCTTTGAGATCTATTACTTAAAAAATCAATAATAATGCTAAGAAACAACCCACCCACTCCCAACTGTTTCAGTTTGAAAACAAGGGCCTCATGATTAACACGGTCAAAGGCAGCACTAAATTCAAGGCCAATCATACGAACTTCCCGACCACATATAAGGTGGTGTATAGTATATAAAGAGTAGACTATTTGGTGTATATGTAGGCAAAGGGAAAATAAACCGTAACTAGAGAGAAGGATCAGATGTAGTATTGTCTGGCCAGTCAAAGGACCCCATAACTCTCTGGTTGTGTCTAGCTCACAATCCTCGTAAGTTGTTCTCCATTTTCTCCTTTAAGATCCGAAACCACCATTCTAGATCTCCTGTTTCTCTTTTTGGGTTTTCTACCTCTCATTTTAAAATTCATCACTGCCATTCTATGGCGTTTAACACCTGCTTCTTCCAAATAACTTTCCAGTTAATCGCATTGTTTTGTCAGCTCCTCCAACCAGGATGTAATCTATCTGGCTTTCCATTCCTCCACTCTCATAGGTTATCAGGTGTTTATCAAACTTCTGAAACCAGGTGTCCATGCATGCTAATTCAAAACACTGAGCCATCTCTAGTATACTGTATACTCCCCATTGAAATTCTTAATTCCTAACCTACATCCTCCATTTACCTTCTCATATCCAGCCCTTCTCTTCCCAACTGAGCCATTCATGCCTGCTCCTGTGATTAGCTTCTCTTTTTTTATGTATTATGTGTATATTTTGTATTTCAATACCTCAAGGGCTACGTGTATTGAAAGTAATGTTGCATATTATTGCATTGATAAAAAAAGGTTTAAACGTCAATTATAAGTTTAGTAGCATATGTTGTAAACGTTTAAATCCTGTAAAAATTACATCAAAGATGGGATGGGATTTTTCTTACTTTTGTATTGCAGTAGGGTCCAGTCTTTTAAGAGTGATGCTTATTTGTTATTTTCATATTTTCTATACGAAAGTTTGTTTACAATGATACCAGTCAAGAGTCAAGACTCAGAGCTAAAAGTTGTAAAGCTTGCTAACAGCAATAGAGTCCTTTCAATACACGTCATCAAACTTCCGGTCCGCCATCTTGGAGGACAAACAAAGACGCGTTCAGTGAATAGCTATGGTTGAACTGTTGAATATTTAGCCATTTCATCACATTCAAATTCACACAATGCCCAGTTTTTGCGCTATTGCTGGCTTTGGGAATCGAGGACGAAGAGATGACAAGAGTTTCTACCGCATACAGGCAGTTATTCAGAATCAGGACAAAGATACAGAGGAATTATCCAAGCGCAGACGTGACTTATGGTTGACCAGAATATCACGGGCTGATCTACGTGAATCCTCACTACCCTACGCACGTATTTGTTCTGATCATTTCATATCAGGTCAGTCTCGGCTAGGCCCTAAAAGTATCATTATTCCTGTGTAAACATGCTATATCCGATCGCATAGGTGACTTCACAAGTATCATCGTCAGTTCAGTGTGTAGTGTCTGTGAGGGAGGGGGCATCTCAATTTTTAAACATCAAAGGGGCATCTCAGATTTTCAAAACAAAAATTAAAAGCGCCCATATTGGCTATATTAACAAAGGCTACTTACCTAGGTCTCTATTTCGTCAAGGTGCTCATGCCTATATATAATTAAGTGTATATTTATATTTATTCTAATTTGTGTATTAAATTGTGCAGACATACAGGCCTATGTGATGAATAAACATTGATTATAAATAATGATAATATCTGAAAGCTGGTTTAACCCGAAGGGGTCTTCAGCTTATATATGAAACATTGAAAAAATAATTAAACTTACGCATTTAATTGCAAGGAGGTAAAACGATCATCCAAGAGCATTACAATAGAGTTTGTTCATCATGTGTTTATATGTATATAAGAAATTATAGCATTTGTAACCAAACACAAACACAATGGTTAGGCATGAACTAATAAAGATTTGACATTATAATGCATAATTTTTACATACATTTTGACAATCAAAAATTATGATACACAAGGTTAGGCTAAATGATCAATATTAGCTTTATAATTATAAACACTTTCTTCATTGTCCCAGTGTTTATCTAATTTTGGACTTAAAAGCATTAAAGGGAAAAACAACGAATTCTGGAAGCAGATTATTCAATGGAAATGTATGCCCACTCATGTTCTGGGTTGGCCGACAGTACCAAGTAGTTCAGCATATCAATGTATGAAATACTGGGAAAATCCTCAATATTTTGACTGAATGAATTCTGCATCTGGTATGGATCTAGGCCATCAATTAGATCGAGTTTCTGCTTGTAAAAACGCTTATCACCCGACAATTGTTTGACATAGTCGCTCTTATTGTCCATATTCGCTGTAGCAGCCGCGATGTTTTCGCTTTGTATGTCCTCCAGCATGGCCGCCGGGGATTTCCCAGTGACGTCATTAAAAGGACTCTATAGCAGTAATGTATGGAGAAGAATAAAGGACTTTTATAATGCAAATATATTATTCAACATTCCAAACACTGGACGAGTCGATGAAGATGAGGGGATTAACATAACTATAACGACCATTGCTTATTTTAGGTGAGTTAGCTGCTACAATAATCATAATGATACTGTATTCCACACAACATCTTTCTCTTTCACTGTTTTAAAAGCGTCCTCAATGACTTGTCTAAATAAGTCTTGTTTTGTTTGTTCGGGGTAATCCATCTGAGGTGCATGTGCTGAAATTTTATTTATTAACTGATCCCTTATCAGCATTGGAAGCTTTGAAAGCCTATTATATATTTTCTTCATTTCTGCCCATTTTTCCTTTTAATTATTACCTATTATGACCACACTACATTCTTTCCTCTCGGGA
>NC_090760.1:30996991-31001991 GCF_036898095.1 Palaemon carinicauda | reverse complement strand
GATGAAAAAGCAATTCAAAATATGATTGGAAATCAAGCATAAGCCAAGCATCATAATACCTCCGTCAAAATCTTTTACCAAACAGCTAAAAGTAAGACTGATCCTGAGAAATAATCCAGGTCCCAGGATAACCTCTCTCCAAGAGGTTGCACTTTGGCATCCAGCAAGGTGCCATGGAAACATTTTCGATAAACCCACGGTGCCAGTTTATTACGGTAGCACATAATCAATCATACTTATGTCATTAGCAGCGATCCTGATAGCAGACTCCTACGTATCTTTGGGGACCTCTTCATACCCCAGGAGAAACCAATACTGAGTGCTACACTGGAAATGTTCTTCATGACCTGACGTCGGAGTACCGACCATCAAACTATCGAATCCGGAAGTGATTACAACGATACCGTCCACAACAGTTGCGAAGAACTTAGCAGTAACACGGCTGGAATCAAGCCTCTCCCTGAGATCACCAAGGTAAGCTAGAAGCTACAACCTTCACCCTCGACGAACACTCCATTAGAAATCCGCAAACCCCACCCACACGCACGACTGGATATGCATATATAGATTACTCATAACCATCTGTTCATCAGCTCACACATATACAAGAAGATGAGCAGACGTCCTTTACTGCTTGAAATGCATCGCTAAGGAACTCAACAATAACACTTCTCTATATTTCAACACAAATTCCAGCCGAAGGTTAAGAATGTGATGTTAACTTTGTGATTAAATAATAAAGAAAGTCATTTTTGTTCCTGTTCCTCTTATAAGGGATGACTAACGAGCAAAAACTTGCAGAATGCAATAGTAATGAGAAAGTTTTTTTTTAGGACCATTGAAAAGGTCTTCTATATGATTTATGTTGCTGACGCGGCAATTACCCAGCCAACGAACTTGGCAGAAGGTTATATTTTCGATTAGGATTATTTATTTACAGGTCTGTGTGTCTGTGGACAGGATTACGTTTAAACTAAGCAACGGACTTTAACGAAATTTTCACCACAGGTACATCTTGTCTTTGAGTGATCTCGCTTAGAGACTCTGATCCCAAGCACAGTAAGAGAATTCAGACATTAATGTATTAAAATATAAGGCTTATTTGAAAAATGAAAAAACACGTTTAAATGTGCAAAATTTATCATTAATCGAATGTCAATTTACAAACCTACCAGTTAGCTATGATGGTGAAGATGGGTTGACTTGAATTCTAAGTAGAAAAAACCTGAATTTGACAGGTATAGGTACAGAAAAATTGTCAATGACTTTTATCTTTCTTCGTGGCTAAATGGTACGGTCACTGTCATACGAGCGTCCTGGACCAGGGTTTGAATTCTGGCCGACCAGATGCTATTATCTTTGAGTGATTTCGCCTCAAAACTCTGATTCCGAAGTCGGTAAGAAAATCCAGACATTAATGTATTAAAGCAGGGTTTCCCAAAGTGGGCTCCATGGAGCCCTTTGGCTCCGTGAGTGAGGCTGAGGGGCTCCGGAAGCCCTTTCTTAAAGAGGACCAAATGCTTTATATGGAAAATTTAATGTCTGCAGACATTTAATTATTAATCTTTTTTACTGGAAGGAGATATGATACATAACTACAGGAATAAAGTGTTTCAGGATGGTTCATGAAAAAGAAAATAAAGAAATAAATTAACAAAAAAAGCAACAATTTTTGATTAATCAAAAACAAAAAATGGTTGTAAGCGCGAAAATATTTTAAAACCACGAACAGGAACAACTAATGAACAAGCATAAGCAAATGCTAAGCTCCTCATCCAGGCCACCAAAATATTTTGTGGAAATTACATAAAATGACTATAGTGGGCTTGATGAAAATTTGTCAATTAGTCCTTTTATAAAGGAGAAAAAAATATAATGACGAGTATAATAAGTAACATCTAAAGACCCCAACAAATAGTTCTCAATGTTTACAAGACCAGTTAATTCTCGCATCTTTAGTTTATTGTGCGAAGATATGGGAAGCACCTACAAAGCATTGCTATTACACACTGCCGTTCGATAGTTTTCTAAAGGGAAACTGCTGGTTAGGTTTTATAAGTTGCATGAAGAGGTTTACGAGTTTTTGTCAAATCTGAAGCACAATGTAGCCTCCAAATTGAGGGACAAAATACGGATACAGAGACTGGCTTATCTTTCAGATATATTTGCTCATTTAAATGAAGCAGATATTTCATTGCAAGGCAACAAAGTTGCATATTTCAAACCTCAAAGTAAGATAATTGCTCTCCAACGCAAGCTGAAGCTCTGGAATGATTGCATTCTCGTGGGAAAATATGAATGTTTTGAACACCTTTGTGATTATCTACTTGCCAACCAGCTTTCTCTTCATACAGGCATAAAAGTCTCTATCTCTCTTGAATTAACTGGCAAGTATTTTATTTCTAATACTGAAAACTTTCTCTGGATTCAAGATCCATTTCTTGATTTCCAAAACACACAGGAACTGTCTAAGAGAGAGGGAACAGTTGATAGACATTTCAACCAACTATGAGTTGAAAGCAAAATTTAAGGAAAGTTAACTTTCAACATTTTGGATAAACCTACTTGAAGACTGTCCAGATATTGCAGCTTAAGCCTTTAAATTTTTGATGCGCTTTCCAACAACTTATCTTATTATGCAGCTACAAAACTAAATATAGAAATAGGCTGAATGCAGAAAATGACATGAAACTACAAGTTACTTCGATCATGCCCAACTTTGTAAAGCTTTTGCAATGCAAAACAACAGTTGCACTTTAGTCATTAGATTTTGTTTCATTCTGAATTTGTTTTATCTCCATATCGAATTTCATTGCTATTTTTTTATTACTTCTGATAGTTTTTGGTATTTTGTATTGAACAGCTCTTTCTGTTATTAACTGGCATAAATTTTGGCTATCAATTTAAGAAGAACAATAATAAAGACCATTCTTTAGTTGTGATTTTCTTCGACCTATTCCTTTTCATTGTCGATATCATTCGTAGTTTATTCTCATATACATCCATCATGAGCATTCTTTACCTGGTATATATTTTCATGACTCATATCTCAGACAACCAAAGAAGCAAAATTGTCAATGTTTTTGTGGTTGCTCCTTTTGGCTTAAGCCTTAAGTCAAGGAACCCAAAAATCATTAGTTAGTATTAATATTTGAAATTTATGTTTTTCATATTTATTTTAGAAACTATCTTGATAGTGCTCCGTGAAAAACCTTAGCCCTGCTCATGGGCTCCATGGTGTCCTGAAGTTTGGGAAACCCTGTATTAAAGTATATGACTTTATATATATATATATATATATATATATATATATATATATATATATATATATATATATATATATATATATATATATATATATTTGTATTTATATTTATATTTATATTTATATATATATATATATATATATATATATATATATATATATATATATATATATATATATATATATATATATTTGTATTTATATTTATATTTATATTTATATATATATATATATATATATATATATATATATATATATGTGTGTGTGTGTGTGTGTGTGTGTGTGTGTACAGCACAATATATCCATCCATCCATATACCAAGGCACTTCCCCCAATTTTGGGGGGTAGCCGACACCAACAATGAAACAAAACAAAAAAGGGACCTCTACTCTCTATGTTCCTTCAGCCTAATCAGGGACTCAACCGAGTTCAGCTGGTACTGCTAGGGTGCCAAAGGCCAACCTCCCTCATTTCCACCACAGATGAAGCTTCATAATGCTTAATCCCCTACTGCTGCTACCTCCGCGGAGGTAGCAGCAGGGCCTACTGGAACTGCGTCACAATCGCTCGCCATTCATTCCTATTTCTAGCACGCTCTCTTGCCTCTCTCACATCTATCATCCTATCACCCAGAGCTTTCTTTACACCATCCATCCACCAAAACCTTGGCCTTCCTCTTGTACCTCTCCCATCAACTCTTGCATTCATCACCTTCTTTAGCAGACAACCATTTTCCATTCTCTCAACATGGCCAAACCACCTCAACACATTCATATCCACTCTAGCCGCTAACTCATTTCTTACACCCGTTCTCTCCCTCACCACTTCGTTCCTAACCCTATCTAGTCGAGATACACCAGCCATACTCCTTAGACACTTCATCTCAAACACATTCAATTTCTGTCTCTCCATCACTTTCATTCCCAACAACTCCGATTCATACATCACAGTTGGTACAATCACTTTCTCATATAGAACTCTCTTTACATTCATGCCCAACCCTCTATTTTTTACTACTCCCTTAACTGCCCCCAACACTTTGCAACCTTCATTCACTCTCTGACGTACATCTGCTTCCACTCCACCATTTGCTGCAAAAATAGACCCCAAGAACTTAAACTGATCCACCTCCTCAAGTAACTTTCCATTCAACATGACATTCAACCTTGCACCACCTTCCCTTCTCGTACATCTCATAACCTTACTCTTACCCACATTAACTCTCAACTTCCTTCTCTCACACACCTTTCCAAATTCTGTCACTAGTTGGTCAAGCTTCTCTTCTGTGTCTGCTACCAGTATAGTATCATCCGCAAACAACAACTGATTTACCTCCCATTCATGGTCATTCTCGCCTACCAGTTTTAATCCTCGTCCAAGAACTCGAGCATTCACCTCTCTCACCACTCCATCAACATACAAGTTAAACAACCACGGCGACATCACACATCCCTGTCTCAGCCCCACTCTCACCGGAAACCAATCACTCACTTCATTTCCTATTCTAACACATGCTTTACTACCTTTGTAGAAACTTTTCACTGCTTGCAACAACCTTCCACCAACTCCATATAACCTCATCACATTCCACATTGCTTCCCTATCAACTCTATCATATGCTTTCTCCAGATCCATAAACGCACCATACACCTCCTTACCTTTTGCTAAATATTTCTTGCATATCTGCCTAACTGTAAAAATCTGATTCATACAACCCCTACCTCTTCTAAAACCA
>NC_090760.1:30981991-30991991 GCF_036898095.1 Palaemon carinicauda | reverse complement strand
GCTGACCATCCTTTACATTCAGATCTCCCTGGACAATTCTATCCTGTTCGTAATACTAGGCAGGCAGTTAATTCTAATAGCCAGGCCTTCTCCATCATAAGACTCAATACTACGCAGTACTCAAGAAGTTTTATTCCAGCTGTTACCAAGTTGTGGAATGATCTTCCTAATCGGGTTGTTGAATCAGTAGAACTTCAAAAGTTCAAAGTTGGAGCAAATGCTTTTTTGTTGACCAGGCGGACATGAGTCTTTTTATAGTTTATATATGACATATTTGTTGTTGACGTTGTTAATAGTTTATATATGATATATCTCTTTTGACATTACTTTTTTTAGAATGATTTATTGTTAATTTGTTCTCTTCAGTTATTTATTTCCTTATTTCCTTTCCTCACTGGGCTATTTTTCCCTGTTGGAGCCCCTGGGCTTATAGCATCTTGCTTTTCCAATTAGGGTTGTAGCTTGGATAGTAATAATAATAATAATAATAATAATAGTATATATATATAGTATATGTATATATAAATATATATATAAATATATATATATATATATAGGTATATATATAGTATATGTATATATATATATATATATATATATATATATATATATATATATATATATATATATATATATATATATATAGTATATGTATATATAAATATATGTATATAGATATATATATATATATATATATATATATATATATATATATATATATATATATATCTTTAAATTTATATATATATATATATATATATATATATATATATATATATATATATATATATATATATATATACATATATTATGGTCCATGGTCTAAGCACTAAAATATATTATATTCTATATTATGGCTGGCAAGTTACACAACCTCCCGAGTTCCAAACTCACCAATTTGTTTTTTACATAAATTTGTTATACTTGAATAATACTCAAACTCTGAGAAAATTATATAACTCCCAGGCAGCAATATATAAAAACACTGAATATCCAAAGGTGTCTAACATACACTTAAAACAAACTGGGTAATTATTATAAAGAACTATTCAAAACAACCTCTTATTTCAGTTCTTTAATAAGGATACGAGAGAGTTCCGTGAAAAACACTAGTGAGCAAAATGATACACTCTTTACAAAAATAAATATATTCTCTAAAAATAATTATAACACTTTGAAAAAATTTACAACAAAAAATAATCACTCGAAATATTAAATCTGAACAAACCTTAGATTAAGACAAGAAAATGCTACAATGAAAATTATATGATCACTTGACTCGAAATATTAAATCTCAATAAAACCTTAGACTAAGACAAGAAAATATTATACTCTTAAAATTATATGATCACTTGACTCGAAATATTAAATCTGGTCACAACCATAGACTGAGATAAAAGAATATTACACTCTGAAAATTATGCAATCACTTGTTTCACTGGAAATTAGATTACACATAAATATTTAATCTTGATAATTAATGAAAATAGTTAACCTTTAAAAATCTAATGATTAAACTCTTACAGAAATTACATAAAGTAACTGATAAACTTGCTAGTTTCTAGCTAACACAAAGTTTTAACCAGAGAGCAGTACAAATATACTTCATGTTTTCACATGAGTATCATAGGGCCAGTTACAAATTTTACACAATACCAGTACTCACAACAACACAATAAGTTTGAAACCACTTTTAAAGTTTCTCCAACATTTAAACACACTACACACAATATATGCTGTGTAAGGACTTGTTCACTTTGGAGGGGACACTCACTCAAGGTACTTAAGAGAGAGGATGAACTCTGGTTCATTCATAGGACAAGCTGGTTCTCTTCTGCACTACACATTCCTAGGAGCACCTATATATTACTTAGTTATTCTAGAGTCTTCTTGGTCAGGAGGTCTAGAAGCTTGGGGTCCATCTCTAACGGTGCCAGAGTTACCAACTAGATAAATATTCAAAGGAACAAACCTAGCTTGCAAGGTAACCCTCTCTCAGCTAGCTCCACCCACCTTCCCTCCTCGAATTGATAAAAAAAAAAAAGAGATGAAATAAATCTGGGTTTTTCAAGAGCCTGCTAAAATTGTGGCAAATATAAGAATCGCGTAATCTCTCACAGATATATGGCAATTTCACAGGAAAATTATATAAGCCCTTAATTTTACTGCATACCTAATCAAGTTTACTTAAGACTTCGTAGCAAAATACGTGAAATAAAAAGGTAATTCTTAAAAGTAACTTGAATTTACATACGCTGACTTGAATGATGAATATAGTTAAATGAATGACGAAAGTCTTACGTAATTTACATACAAATATTTAAAACTAAAAGAGAGGATCTTACCCTTCAGGCTGGCTATTCACCTCTTAAATACACATATGAAAAACATAAATGAAATACATGAATAATTCATTTACTCTACACATAATCTGATACACAAAAGAATACCTCCGAGCTCTGAGAATAATACGCACCTCCCATACGATAATATATATGAACGCGGAATATCTAAAGTTTTCGTTACATTACACCCAAGAAAAAAATGGATGATTGGTTTACTTTTAAAGGGAACTATTCTTAAATCAACCTCTTACTTCGGCTCTTAGTAGGGGATATGAGCAAAGCACTGAAATAAGTATTGGTGATAGAAATAGTACACACTTTACAGAAATAAATATATTCTATTGACTCTTTAAGAATTATGCAATCACTTTTTTTCACTATAAATTAATTCATGAAAATATTCATTTTTGATAATAAAGGGAGAAAGTTGACACTTTAACACTATAGTAAATAAACAATGATTACACTTACATATAGGTAACAGTTACTCTTGGGTCCTTAGGACTCACACAAGGTTACCAAACGGTTAAGCAAAAATAAATACACTTCACTTTTTAACCAAATCTCACAGGGCCAATCACAAAAACCAATTAATAAACTTCACAATATAAACTGTATTCAAAAATACCCTTCACTTCTTTCAGAATCAGAATGAAAAGAATTCCAATGTTTGAACAAACACTATACACATTTGAGATAGAACACTATGCACATTTGAGAGAATACACTATGCACGTTAGAGAGGAAACACTATGCACGTTTGAGAGGAATACTTAGAAGCTGGATAGTTGCCTGAGAGAGGACTGGTGGTCGTTGGCTCTTTCAGAGGGTCAGGCAAGATCTCTCGTTCCTATGCATGGCTAGGCCCTTATATATATCCTCCCAATTCACTCCAGGAACTTCTAGTTAGTAATTTTCATAGCGCGTGGCATGGTCCAGACGGCCTCTCACGATGTCAGGTTACCAACTTATCAGTTTGAAGAAGGGGTTCCATTCGTCACCCAATGAAGCAGCACTCTCGGCTAACTCTATCCACCTCCTCTCATAACATTATAAAAAAAAAATAATGTTTAGTCTAGAATCTTAATACATTTTCCAACAACATGGAAACATGACAAAATCCCTAGCGTGTGTCATACAGCATACCTTTTAACGGTTACATAAATCTTCGTAACCAAACTACGTGAAATGAAAATCTAATTCTTTAAAATGATGTAAATTTACATACAGAAAACTAAATGAAAATACAACTAAATGAATGACAATTGTCTTATGTAATTTACATATATTTACTTAATTCTACATGAATGAAACTCACCTTACGAGCTGTCTATACATATCTTAAATACACAAATGAAATACGTGAAAAAAAATAGTCTACGTATATTAGAGCAGCCTAGTAATGATATATATATATATATATATATATATATATATATATATATATATATATATATATATATATATATATTTAAAACTATATATATATATATATATATATATATGTATGTATATATATATGTATCTAGACACTTGCTCTTTATTATATAAGGAAGATAACCAGGTCGATGCCTTTGGAATTTTATTCCATTATTTTACAGTGAAAACAAATTGAGTTTACTTCATTGGGTAATAAAATTAATCTCAATGTTCCGGTTACAAATTAAGGTAAACTAGTAGATATTATTCAGTTTCTTTAAGTACCCCACCCCTCCCATGCGAATTAGTGTTAGCTTCCAGATTAAATGATCGTTTATGGGTGCATTCCATGTTCTTATACACCTTTTGCGACAACTGAAATTGGAAAAAGTGTTTTCTCATTTCCAGTATCACACAGAGATCAATGGTGAAGCAGCAGGCATATCTGTTTTCAAACTTTTTGTTTCAGCTCTTTCCTGTAGTCTGAAACGTGATTCCAAATATATCCAATTTTAATTACATAGTTTCATAGGCCGAGAACTTTTAGTTCGAAAGTTAAAATATTGATCAAAGGTCTTTCGTAATTATTATATATTCTATTCAAGTAACTTTTATTATTATATGTTACGAATTATATGCATATGTAATTGTAATTCAATTATTTTTTCTGTGTTGTTTTATGAAGACTATACATAATTCTTGTAGTAAATTGGTTAAAATGACAGCCAATTCCCCGACCGTGTTTGAAAATAAATTAATCAGTTTGAAAAATGAGACGAACTATATTGCCGATTTCTATTTGAAATAATAGGATATCTCTAAATATACTTGGATACATACAATATTTTACATATAAAAGAAAAAAAACAAGATAACTCAAACTTCAACAAGTCATAGTACGAATATGAGTTTTTGGTATGTAATCACTACTTCACCATTGGTCGTTGAGTGTGGCACAAATGCAATTAAAAGAACCGATGCTTCGGTAGTCTAACTGATTGTAATTTATATATCCCCAGCCTGGAAGTACTACTACCATAATTAACAAGAATTGATAATAGCTTTCCCGTGCTCATGATTTCATACTTCTATAATGATAAATCTTATTCTAAATACGTAAGAAATATTTCCATAACATTAAAAACACCTGCTTTCCAATAACCTTAAACTTTGGGTTAATAAATGATAAACAATATATATTTTCATAATATCTTTCGCGCTATTTTTGTTCCGTCTCTAATGAAGACGCAAAATAAACATCCCAGCAATGGCATAGGTGGAAGTGGAAAGGTCGGTCTTTTTGTTTTCATTTCATTTCACGGTCTTTTTACTTGATGTTTATAACAACTGTAAACGTTTCCACTATTTTTCAAACCTTTTGAGCTATGTTAAAGGAATAATATGTAGACAATAGCTTTGATGTATTCTGGGAAGTTATGATAAACGTAAATAGATTGTCAATTGAGTAAATATTTCCAAGAAATACTTAAAGTGAAAGACTCAAACTGTTTTTAGTGTCATTTTGCAGTGATCTAAATACAAATGAGGAAAAAAAAATTCTTCAAAGAAGTACAAAACATTGGTGACGTTATTGTATGCTAGTCTTTCAGTTATATAAATAGAAAGTTTATTAGATTATAAGTAAAATATGTGCAAAGTACTTTTAAGCTAGAAGGCTCAAGATTGCATGCCTATGAAGAAATCAGAAAATATTCTAATGAGAGCAAAGTATTTACTCCTTGATATACTTGCTACCAATAGTGCCAACGTATCCAAACGTGTCGTAAGAGGCAACTAAAAGGGACGGGACGAAGGGGCTGGGAACCCCCTCTCCTATATTTACAATCCTGTGAGACATCAAAGAGGTAGAGCTGGGGGGAGAGTGACTGCTCCCCGCACTCTAGTTTTGAGGTGTTTGAATGTGCGTGGATGTAGTATGATAGAGTAAAAGATGTGAGATTGAAAGTATGTTTAGGAATAGAAGGATGGATATATTGGCCTTGTGTGAGACAAAGATAAAAGGGAAGGGTGAAGTGATTTTTGGTGAAATGCCTGGTAGAGTGTCTGGGATTGAAAGGGGAAGAGCAAGAGAGGGTGTGGCTTTATTTCTGAGTGAATGGATGACAGGTAAAGTAGTGAAATGGAAGGAGATATCATCTAGGTTAATGTGGGTAGGGGTTAGGCTGGGTAGGGAATGTTGGGCTTTTGTCAGTGCGTATGGGCCAGGTTGTGAGAAAAGTGAAGAAGAGCGAAATAAGGTTTGGGATGAATTAAATAGTTGTGTAGAAGAACTGAGTAGAAGGAATTATGTAGTTGTCATGGATGACTTAAATGCTAGAGTTTGCTCTGGAGAGGCAGAAAGTGTCATTGGGAAGTATGGCGTACCAGGTGAAAATGAGAGTGGTGAGAGACTGGTAGATATGTGTGTTGAGCAAGAGATGGTGATAAGTTCTACCTTTTTCAAAAAGAAAGATAAAAACAAGTATACGTGGGTAAGAGTGGCAAATGGAAGAGTGGTAGAAACAGAGTTGATGGATTATGTGTTGATAAATAAAAGAATGTTTGGAAGATAGAAAGACGTGCATGTGTTTAGGGGTATGGCTAACGGTATGTCTGATCATTTTTTAGTGGAAGGAAAATTAGTTGTAGCAAAAGAGTGGGGGAATAGAGTAGGTGGATGTAAAAGGGAGCTAGTGGGTGTTGAAGAACAAATAAAACCGGGGGTAAAAAGTAAATATCAAGAAAGGTTGAAAATGGCGTATGACGAAGTGAAAGTATGAGAAACTGGTAATTCAGAGGAGGAGTGGAAGTTAGTCAAAGAAAATTTTGTTGAGATTGCAAGTGATGTGTGTGGCAAGAGGTTTGTTGGAGGCAGCATGAGGAAGGGCAGTGAATGGTGGAATGAAGGAGTGAAGGTAAAAGTGAAAGAGAAAAAGAGGGCTTTTGAAGAATGGCTGCAGAGTAATAGTGTAGAGAAGTATGAAAAATATAGAGAGAAAAATGTGGAAGTAAAGCGCAAGGTAAGTGAGGCAAAGAGAGCAGCTGACCTGAGGTGGGGTGAGGGATTGGGTCGTTCATATGAAGAGAATAAGAAGAAGTTTTGGAAAGAAGTGAAGAGAGTAAGAAAGGCTGGCTCAAGAATTGAAGAGACAGTGAAAGATGGAAATGGAAGGTTGTTAAAAAGAGAGGAGGCAAGGAAAAGGTGGGCGGAAATTTTGAAAGTTTACTGACTGTTGAGGATAATAGGGAGGCAGATATAATTGCTGTTGCAGGAGTTGAGGTGCCGATGATGGGAGATGAGAATGAGAGAGATATTACAAGAGAGGAAGTGAGGAGAGCACTAGATGAAACAAGAGTAGGAAAAGCATCTGGTATGGATGGTGTGAGAGCTGAGATGTTGAAGGAAGGGGGTGTGACTGTACTTGAATGGTTGGTGATGTTGTTTAATATGTGTTCCTGTTGTCAATTGTACCAGTAGATAGGGTTTGTGCATGTATTGTACCACTATATGAGGGTAAAGGAGATGTGCATGAGTGTTGTAATTCAAGGGGTATTAGTTTGTTGAGCGTAGTTGAAAAAGTGTATGTTAAAGTGCTGATTGATAAGATTATGGATAAAACAGAGAATGCAATCTTAGAAGTACAAGGTGGTTTTAAAAGAGGTAGGGGTTGTATGAATCAGATTTTTACAGTTAGGCAGATATGAGAGAAATATTTAGCAAAAGGTAAGGAGGTGTATAATGCGTTTATGGATCTGGAGTAAGTGTATAGTTGATAGGGAAGCAATGTGGAATGAGATGAGGTTATATGGACTTGGTGGAAGGTTGTTGTAAGCAGTGAAAAGTTTCTACAAAGGTAGTAATGCATGTGTTAGGATAGGAAATGGAGTGAGCGATTGGTCTCCGGTGAGATTGGTGCTGAGACAGGGATGTGTGATGTCGCCGTGGTTGTTTAACTTGTATGTTGATGGAGTGGTGAGAGAGGTGAATGCTTGAGTGCTTGGATGAGTATTGAAACTGGTAGACGAGAATGACCATGAATGGGAGGTAAATCAGTTGATGTTTGCGGATGATACTGTACTGGTTGCAGACGCGGAAGAGAAGCCTCTCCGATTAGTGACATAATTTGGAAGGGTGTGTGGGAGAAAGAAGTTGAGAGTTAATATAGGTAAGAGTAAGGTTATGAGATGTACGAGAAGGGAAAGTGGTGCGTGGCTGAATGTCATGTTGAATAGAGAGCTACTTGAGGAGGTGGATCAGTTTAAGAACTTGGGGTCTGTTGTTGCAGCAAATGGTGGAGTGGAAGCAGATGTACGTCAGAGATTGAATGAAGGATGCAAAGTGTTGGGGACAGTTAAGTCAGTAGTAAAAAATAGAGGGTTGGGCATTAATGTAAAGGGAGTTCTGTATGAGAAAGTGATTGTACCAACTGAGATGTATGGATCGGAGTTGTGGGGAATGAAAGTGACGGAGAGATGGAAATTAAATGTGTTTGAGATGAAGTGTCTAAGGAGTAAGGCTGGTGTATCTGGAGTAGATAGGGTTAGGAACGAAGTAGTAAGGGTGAGATGGGGTATAAGAAATGAGTTAGCAGCTAGATTGGATATGAATGTGTTGAGGTGGTTTGGCCATGTTGAAAGAATGGAAAATGGCTGTTTGCTAAAGAAGGTGATGAATGCAAGAGTTGATGGGAGAAGTACAAGAGGAAGGCCAAGGTTTGGGTGGATGGAGGGAGTGAAGAGAGCTCTGGGTGATAGGAGGATAGATGTGAGAGAGGCAAGAGAGCGTGCTAGAAATAGGAATGAATGGCGAGCGATTGTGACGCAGTTCCGGTAGGCCCTGCTACTTCCTCCGGTGCCTTAGATGACCACGGAGGTAGCAACAGTAGGGGATTCAGCGTTATGAAGCTTCATCTGTGGTGGATAACGGGGGAGGGTGGGCTGTAGCACCCTAGCAGTACAAGCCGAACTCGGTTGAGTCCCTTGTGAGGCTGAGAGGAACATAGAGAGGAGAGGTGCCCTTTTTTTTTGTTCCATTTTTTTTTATGTCGGCTACCCTTCAAAATTTGGGGAAGTGCCTTGGTACAGTATATGTATGTACAAATAGTGCTGCTCCTGAAGCCTTATATTCTTATGGCATCCATTTAAATTTGTTGGAAAATAATCAAGGAAATCATGATGAAGGGTCTGAGATTTTCAACTCAAGATTTCAGTGGATTATTGAGAACACCTGAGTAATTCCTCTCCTTGCCTTTGATAGTAAATGATTCTACACAGGGAACATGTTGTAGAGACATGCATTAGAAGATTAGCCGAGTGGAATCATTTTAAGGGAATGCTCAGATGTCCAGGTGTATTTCTAGATCTTAGATAGTTACCTACAATTTCCTAGTACTGATACGATATCTTAACAATAAATCTAATTATCAATATACGTACAAAAACTTATATATATATATATATATATATATATATATATATATATATATATATATATATATATATATATATATATATATATATATATATGTATGTATATATCATCATCCACTCCTCTTACGCCTATTAACACAAAGGGCCTCAGTTAGATATCGCCAGTCGTCTCTATCTTGGGGTTTTAATTTAATACTTCAATCATCATCTCCTACTTCGGGATTCACAGTCCTCAGCCATCTAGGCCTGTGACTTCCAACTCTTCTAGTGCCTTGTGGAGCACAGATGAACGTTTGGTGAACTAATCACTCTTGAAGAGTGCGAAGAGCATGCCCAAACTATCTCCATCCACCCTTTATCATGAGCTTATCCACATTTGGCACCCGAGTAATCTCCCTTATAGTTTCATTTCTAATCCTCTCCTGCCATTTAACTCCCAATATACATCTGAGGGCTTTGTTCTCAAATCTACTAAATCTATTGGAGATTGTTTCATTGTCATACCATGACAATGAAACACCGATCTCACTAAACTGATACATAGTCTGATTTTCCTATATAATTTTAGGCAAATTGATTTCCAAATTTTTCTTCACCTAGCTATTGTCTGATTGGCTTTTTCAATCTTTCAATAAACTCTAATTCCAAACACCCTGTATTGGAGATCATAGTTCTTCAATACCTAAATGATTCATCCTCATTAATCCGTTCTCCTTCCAAAGATATTTCATCTTTCATTGAATGTTCCGTTCTCATCATATCTGTCTTTCTTCTATATATATATATATATATATATATATATATAT
>NC_090760.1:30974491-30976991 GCF_036898095.1 Palaemon carinicauda | reverse complement strand
AATTTAAGGTTCTCATGTTGCCCTTATGCAATGACATTAGAAGTCCCACTTGTTAGGAAAGCGTGATTGATGATTAATTCTTCCCCCTTTTAGTAGCAGTAAATAGTAGGTACCAGTATTGGGAGAAATTTTTCAGTATTTCTGGAAACTGGCCCAATAATTCACCAGCCTGTTGTTTGTGAGTAGCCAAGCAGTATTTTATAAGACTTAACCTATTAGCTTAATCAGTCTTGCTTTCAGTATTTTGAATGCCAGGGAGTAAGTAGTTAAATTCTTTATCAGCTTGAAAAAAATTGCTTGAATCATGTGCTCAAAGAAACTTCAATTTTTCTGGACTCAGAGCAAGATATATTGATTTGACGAATGCCTCTAAGTTGAAGTTCCACATGCCCTAATCAAATGCCATTGTCGATGACTCTGGCTTGATACAAAGAGTGCCTGGGCTCAAGAATCAATCGTTCCTTCAAAATCTGAAGCAGCTTAAAGTAGTTGGTGGATTAAACTGAGGTTTAGCGTTAGTAGACTTCATCAAATGATTCAACATATTTTTTTTTTCCTTTTATTAGTAGTTAACACTGAGTAGCCTGTCCCTGATGTGTCATACTCTTGTAAGATTTATATAAAGTATGAAACAGAATATAATGTAATTTTGAGGATATTTTGAATTAGAATTGGTCACAATTGTATTAAAGTTTTGAGTCTTTTGTGCTACTGAATGAGAATTTGGATACCTTAATTGATTGGCATATCAATTCTCATGCGCTAAAGTGCCAAGTGAAAGTCAAATCCTGGTTCAATGATGAATGTAGAAGTACTTATTTGGAGAAGCAGAAAGCCTATCATCTTTGAAATGGTAACAGATTCGATTTGACTTACAATAACTATACTCAATTATGAGTTGTTGCACGGAGAGTTTATGCTTCAACTGAAAAGGAATACAATTTAACAATAAAAGAAATTCTTTCAGGTACAACCTAGGAGCATAAATGGTGGGCTACACTTAATTCTACGTTCTTGGTGTAGACCTAACAGTTCTTCCTTTGCTTAAACTAGATGGCTATATCAATCCCTGTCCAAAGGAAAAGGCCACTCTTTTAGCTGACGTGTTTGACAGTAAGCAGGGTAATGAGAATCTCGATCTTCCTCATTCCTATTTTCCTGAGGCTAAACTAACTAGTTTAGCTTTTTGTTGATGTGAATTTAAAACACTCATGATGGACCTTGATGTTTAGCAACTAGTTTAGCTTTTGGGTGATATGAAATTATAACACTCTTGGTGGACCTTGATGTCTATGGAGGTGTAGACCTAAATGGTATTTTTCCTTTGCTTTTATGAAGACTGCTGATTTCTTAGCTCCACATTATCTGTTATTTTCTGCAAGTTAGCAAGAAGAGGTTCTATTTGTAAATGTTGGAAATTAGTAATGTTACTCCATTACGTAAATGCATTTTGGTAGCTCTAATCCAGATGATTACTGCCCAGTTTCCATAACTCCCACATTATCTTTTGGTAAAACACCTAAATAGGTATCTCTTCCTTAGTGTACAATCTGGTTTTCGTAAAAGCCTAGGAGCATGTGATTCCCTTTTTACACTCTCCAATGTTGTAAAGAAATCCCTTAACTGTGGTAAGGAAGTTTAGTTGCTGCCTTTTACCGTGTTAATCATGAGACCCTTGTTTTCCAACTCAAACAGTTTGGAGTAGGAGGTTATTTTCTTAGCTTCATAATTGAATTCTTGATCAATTGATTGCAAACTTTTGGAGGTGGGTATGATTGTGAATATAGAAATGAGATATCTGAGGTCCCTTGGGATAGTGTTCCTGGCTCATTACTGTTCATGCTATTACACATGAGATGTAGTTTGACCTACAAAATAAGATCTTTTCATATGCAGATCATACTACTCTCTTTGCTTTAATTTTCCTAAATGTAGATCTGGGGTTGCTGAATCCCTTAATAGAGACCTAGGTAAAATTAGCGCATAGTGGAAATTATGGGACAATAAGTTGAACCCTAACAAAACTCAAATTATGATTGTAAGTTGGTCGAGGATAATAGTTCCTCGACATCCAGATCTCTGCATTAATAATGTTTCTTTAAATCTGTGACTTAAAATTCTAAGTGAGACTCAATAGCAAATTCCCTTTTGAGAGACACATTCTGTGTTTCTTCTTCAATTGTACAAAAAAATGCCTTACTGAGAAAGTCATTGAAAATTTTCGGTGGCCAATGTATTTTGAAGATTTTTTTTTAATTCTTTCATTCTGCCTTGTTTCGTGTATTGTTCTCTCTGATCTTCAGTAGATGGACAAGAACTTGCGGTTTATTTAATTACTTATTCCTGATCTAATTATTAATTTCTTGTACCTTCACTCAATTAGTTATCTATGCATGAAGCATAAGATTTTTCATAATTCTGACTATCCTTTGCACTCAAATCTTCCAAGACTGTATCGTCCTGCTAATGATACCATAATGGGTATGCAGTTATTTCTTAT
>NC_090760.1:30966991-30971991 GCF_036898095.1 Palaemon carinicauda | reverse complement strand
AGGAATGCAGAATTACTTCAAATTCAATGGGAGAGAGAGAGAGAGAGAGAGAGAGAGAGAGAGAGAGAGAGACTATGAAGATAAAGGTCACATATAAGAGAGTGTGAGAAAAACTGGAAAATATATTCCATGTAATAGAGAGAGAGAGAGAGAGAGAGAGAGAGAGAGAGAGAGAGAGAGAGAGAGAGAGAGAGAGAAAAAAAAAACTATGAAAATAAGGGCCACATATAAGAGTGACAAAAACTAAAAAATATGTTCCATATAAGAGAGAGAGAGAGAGAGAGAGAGAGAGAGAGAGAGAGAGAGAGAGAGAGAGACTATGAAGATGAGGGTCACATATAAGAGTGTGAGAAAAACTCTGAAAAATATGTTCCAAGTAAGAGAGAGAGAGAGAGAGAGAGACAGAGAGAGAGAGAGAGAGAGAGAGAGAGAGAGTCTGTGAAGACATATTCCACATGCAATTAAAGAGAGCAAGAAAAGATATGTCATCCGCACCACAAGCAAGAAAGGAATTGTTAAGACATATGTCATCAGCAGCAAAAGAAACATGTCACGAGCAATGCGACCAAAAGGGAGAGAAAGATCTGGAAGTTATGAAGAATAATCTAAAATAAAAGGAGAGAGAGAGAGAGAGAGAGAGAGAGAGAGAGAGAGAGAGAGAGAGAGAGAGAGAGAGAGAGAGAGAGAGAGAGAGAATAGAACTCTGAAGAGTTACTTCAAATTCAATGATAGATAGAGGTAGGAAATGGAGTATTACTTCAATTTCAATAAAAGAGAGAGAGAGAGAGAGAGAGAGAGAGAGAGAGAAGAGAGAGAGAGAGAGAGAGAACTATGAAAAATTATTCATACACATTTAGACAGGGAAAGATAGGTACTATAAAGAAATATATCAGATACAATAAAGAGATAAAGAGAGAGAGAAAGAGAGCGAGGACTATGAAGAATTATATTATATCCATTGAGAGAGAGGGGTTATAAACAATTATGTTGCATTAAACACGAGAGAGAGAGAGAGAGAGAGAGAGAGAGAGAGAGAGAGAGAGAGAGAGAGAACTCTGATGGAGAGAATCATTTACAATTAGAGAGAGAAGAGGTAGCAAAAGAGTGAGAGAAAAGGAAAGAGAGGTACGGAGAAGAAATATGTCGCATACAATGAGAGAGAGAAGAGACAGAAAGAGTGAGAGAAAAAGAGAGAGGAACCGCGAAAGAATATATGACCGCATACAGGGAGAGAGAGAGAGAGAGAGAGAGAGAGAGAGAGAGAGAGAGAGAGAGAGAGAGAGAGAGAGAGAGAGAGATTTTTAAGGAGTTGTTAGGATTTCCGATGTCCCAAAACTTTTTAGTCCATTAGCGGAGACTCCATTTGCTCTTGGGTTGAGCGAATTAGTTTAAACGTTTAGAGAGTTTTTATGATCTTGTGAAACTTATTCTTAAATTCGTTTACCATGTTACTGTCCACTACATCCGATGGATGTCTGCTCCATGTATTTGCTCTTTTGTATGTAAAGAAATTACCATATTGAGTTGTGTTATAGCTTTTGAATTCCAGTTTGTATTCGTTACACTTGGACTAGTTTGTGCTGAGCATGAAGTGTATATTTGAGACTCCTTTAACAATATTGAATCCATCTATGAGCTTTCCCCTTAGTCGACGAGTTTGTAGATCAAATGAGTTCAAACGTTTCATCTTCCGTCTGTATCCAAATTGTCTTAGTGCTGGAACTACTTTGGTGGCCTTTGTTTGCACTACTTCCTGTCTATTTTTCTAAACACATGGAACACAGAGAGAGAGAGAGAGAGAGAGAGAGAGAGAGAGAGAGAGAGAGAGAGAGAGAGAGAGAGGAGAGAGAGAGAGTTACGAGGATTTGGGATGTTTCAAAGATTTGTTAGTACACCAGCGGAGACTCCATTTGCTCTTTGGTAAACCGATTTAGTTTTAGCATTTAGAGAGTTCTTATGATCTTGTCTAACTTATTCTTGAACTTGTTTACCGTGTTACTGCTACTACATCCGCTGGAAGTCTATTTCATGTATTTGCTATTTTGTATGTAAAAGAGATTCCCATTTTAAGTGCTGTTGTATCTTTTCAATTTAACTTTGTAACCGTAACCTCTGCACTGGATTTGTGCTCTGTGTGAATAAATTGTTGTAATCTACATTTGTTATTCCTTTAAGAATGTTTATTGCCTCTATTAACTGTCCCCTTAGTCATCAAGTTTGTAGATCAAATAAGTTAAAACGTTCCATCCTATGTCTGTATCCAAATTGCCATAGTGTTGTAACTAGTTCGGTGGCCATAGCTTGTACTGCTTCCAGTCTATCTATATCCTTCTGAATACTCGGAGCCCTGAATTGGACTCTTTGTTCTAGATGGGGTTTTATTAGTGATGTGTACAGCTGTAGTACAGTGTCGTTGAACTCTTTCTTTATGTAACCCATTAGTTTTTGTGCTTCCTTTTCAGATTTTATGCTCAGTTTGGTGAACTTCAAATCCTTACTGATGCCGATATCTTCCTCCTGGTCCACACTTTCTATTTAATTGCCCAGCAGTGAGCAATCTGATTGTGGGTAACTATAACCTATGTGCATTACTTTACATTTGCCACAGTTGAAACGCATTTGTTATTTTCTGGACCATTCTCCTACCTAATTAGATTCTCTTTTAATGTATTATTAGCTCAAGATACTAATAATTATATTTATAAGTTAGTGAATATTCTTTTGTCGTAACTTTCCAGTTTTATGTGTGCGCATACCGATGCTCACTAATGACATGTAAACTTGACGGTGCTCGGTAGTGGTTTAAACCATGTCAACTGTCAACGTGTCCAGTGTCTAGAGAGTGAGGTTTGTGCACGTTTAGGAGGTCGGTGTGTTATTGAAGAGAAGTGCAACTGTGCACTCCCCTTAAAACTCGAATGCTAGTGACATGTAGCTGTGTTAATGCTACCGCTGATAACAGAAATTATTATATATTTTTTACTCGAAAAATCTAATGGGTATCAGGTATTTATGGTGCGCTTCTCTCCAAAAACACACAAACCTCCTTAACGTGCGCTACCCTCCCCAGCTAGGTACTGGACTCCCCAGCTAGGTACTGGACATTGACAGTTGACACGGTTTACACCTCTATCGACCACCACCAACATTTACATGTCAATAATAAGCATCGGTATGCTCACACATTACAAAACTGGAAAGTAACGGCATAAAAAAAATAAATAAATAGATAAAAGGAAAGTAACGGCATAAAAAAAAAAAATATTCACTAACATATGATTATTAGTATCTTGAACTAATAATACAAACATTCCATCCTCCGTCCATATCTAAATGGGCTTGGTGTTGAAACTTGTTTAGTGGCCCTAGCATGTACTGCTTCCAGTCTATCTATATCCTTCTGAATAACTGGAGCCCAGAATTGGACTCCATGTTCTAGATGGGGTCTTACTAGTGATGTGTACAGTTGAAGTACAGTCTCTGAATACTCTCTTTATGGAACCTGTTAGTTTTGTGCTTTCTTTTCAGCTTTTATGCGCTGTTTGGTGAACTTCAAATCCTTGCTTATAATAATACCGAAATTTTCCTCCAGATTCACACTTTCTATTTCATTATCCAGCAGTGAGTAATCTGATTGTGAGTTACTATATCCTATATGCATGACTTTACATTTTCCAGAGTTGAAAGGCATTTACCATTTTCTGGATGAGCCTCTAAAGACTGTTAAGGAATCTTCGTACATATGACAGACAGTAAGGGTTTCGCCAGAACATGAGGCCAAAATGAAAAGAAAGATAAGCAGGTGGTCAAACTAGTATTAATTTATGCATCAGTAATCTAGACCCTTACTAAAGCCCAAGAACATGAGCTAGGTGCAACTCAAAAAGATGCGGAAATAGTATTGATAGGATTAATACTAAGAAACAGAAAAAGGGCAACATGGATACGAGAGTAAACTAACGTATATGATATTATAACAACATGCAAGAAAAAGAAATGGACGTCTGCAGGACATAAAAAGAGACAGAGGGATGATATACGGACTAAAAGAATAACAGAATAGTTCTCTAGAGATTGCAAATGATGCAGCGAAAGGAACATAATGCAACAGAATCATAAGCTAAGAAAATTTGTTTGTATATATATATATATATATATATATATATATATATATATATATATATATATATATATAATATATATATATATATATATATATATATATATATATATATATATATATATATATATATATATACACATATATATATATATATATATATATATATATATATATATATATATATATATATATACATGCATGATATACAAACACGCAAATATACACTTATGTGTATGATTATAAATATATATATATATATATATATATATATATATATATATATATATATATATATATATATATATATATATATACAGTAAATATATACATGCATGATATACAAACACGCAAATATACACTTATGTGTATGATTATAAATATATATATATATATATATATATATATATATATATATATATATATATATATATATATATATATATTATGGATAATTTCATTCACATATGTATTTATATGCAATTATATATATATATATATATATATATATATATATATATATATATATATACACTTATGTATATATATATATATATACATACATATATGCACACATACATATATATACATACATACATACATACATACATACAAGTAGAATCCTTCTTTATTCTAACATGAAAATGCATATTAATGAAAACCTTCTTTTCGAGAAATTGGTATTGAATGATACCTCTTATGAAAAATGAGTTACTAAATTTATGCAATCTAATAATTTTTATTCGTTTCAAATGTAAAAGATAGAGAAGTGAATATTCTGCAAAAAGGGAGGGGGGCTATTGCACCCCAGCACCCCCTACTCCTACGCACTTGTGTGTGCACACACTTCTAGGCTTCTCGATCACTGTCTTCCTCTCTG